>NC_090712.1:600000-815083 GCF_040954835.1 Lepisosteus oculatus | reverse complement strand
CCACACACCACACCACACCACCCCACAGTGTACCACACCACACCACACCCACAGTGTACCACACACCACACCACTCCACCCCACAGTGTACCACACACCACCACACCCACAGTGTACCACACACCACACCACACCACCCCACAGTGTACCACACACCACACCACACCACCCCACAGTGTACCCACACACCACACCAACAGTGTACCACACACCACACCACACCACCCCACAGTGTACCACACACCACACCACCCCACAGTGTACCACACACCACACCACACCACCCCACAGTGTACCACACACCACACCAACCACCCCACAGTGTACCACACACCACACCACACCACCCCACAGTGTACCACACACCACACCACCCCACAGTGTACCACACACCACACCACACCACCCCACAGTGTACCACAGACCACACCACACCACCCCACAGTGTACCACAGACCACACCACTCCACCCCACAGTGTACCACACACCACACCACACCACCCCACAGTGTACCACACACCACACCACCCCACAGTGTACCACACACCACACCACACCACCCCACAGTGTACCACACACCACACCACCCCACAGTGTACCACACACCACACCACACCATCCACAGTGTACCACACACCACACCACACCACTCCACAGTGTACCACACACCACACCACCCCACAGTGTACCACACACCACACCACCCACAGTGTACCACACACCACACCACACCACCCCACAGTGTACCACAGACCACACCACTCCACCCCACAGTGTACCACACACCACACCACCCCACAGTGTACCACACACCACACCACACCACCCCACAGTGTACCACACACCACACCACCCCACAGTGTACCACACACCACACCACACCACCCCACAGTGTACCACACACCACACCACCCCACAGTGTACCACACACCACACCACACCACCCCACAGTGTACCACAGACCACACCACACCACCCCACAGTGTACCACAGACCACACCACACCACCCCACAGTGTACCACACACCACACCACTCCACAGTGTACCACACACCACACCACACCACCCCACAGTGTACCACACACCACACCACCACTCCACAGTGTACCACACACCACACCAACACCCCACAGTGTACCACACACCACACCACACCACCCCACAGTGTACCACACACCACACCACACCACCCCACAGTGTACCACACACCACACCACACCACCCACAGTGTACCACACACCACACCACCCCACAGTGTACCACACACCACACCACACCACCCACAGTGTACCACACACCACACCACACCACCCCACAGTGTACCACACACCACACCACACCACAGTGTACCACACACCACTCCACCCCACAGTGTACCACACACCACACCACTCCACCCCACAGTGTACCACACACCACACCACACCACCCCACAGTGTACCACACACCACACCACACCACCCACAGTGTACCACACACCACACCACACCACAGTGTACCACACACCACTCCACCCCACAGTGTACCACACACCACACCACTCCACCCCACAGTGTACCACAGACCACAACCACACCACCCCACAGTGTACCACACACCACACCACACCACCCCACAGTGTACCACACACCACACCACCCCACAGTGTACCACACACCACACCACACCACCCCACAGTGTACCACACACCACACCACTCCACAGTGTACCACACACCACACCACCCCACAGTGTACCACACACCACACCACACCACCCCACAGTGTACCACACACCACACCACTCCACCCCACAGTGTACCACACACCACACCACTCCACCCCACAGTGTACCACAGACCACACCACACCCCACAGTGTACCACACACCACACCACACCACCCCACAGTGTACCACACACCACTCCACCCCACAGTGTACCACACACACACACCACCCCACAGTGTACCACAGACCACACCACACCACCCCACAGTGTACCACACACCACACCACACCACCCCACAGTGTACCACACACCACACCACTCCACAGTGTACCACACACCACACCACACCACCCCACAGTGTACCACACACCACACCACACTCCACAGTGTACCACACACCACACCACAGTGTACCACACACCACACCACTCCACCCCACAGTGTACCACACACCACACCACCCACAGTGTACCACACACCACACCACACCACCCCACAGTGTACCACACACCACACCACACCACCCCACAGTGTACCACACACCACACCACACCACCCCACAGTGTACCACACACCACACCACACCACCCCACAGTGTACCACACACCACACCACACCACCCCACAGTGTACCACAGACCACACCACACCACCCCACAGTGTACCACAGACCACACCACTCCACCCCACAGTGTACCACACACCACACCACTCCACAGTGTACCACACACCACACCACCCCACAGTGTACCACACACCACACCACACCACCCCACAGTGTACCACACACCACACCACCCCACAGTGTACCACACACCACACCACACCACCCCACAGTGTACCACACACCACACCACCCCACAGTGTACCACACACCACACCACACCACTCCCACAGTGTACCACACACCACACCACACCACCCCACAGTGTACCACACACCACACCACCCCACAGTGTACCACACACCACACCACACCACCCCACAGTGTACCACACACCACACCACTCCACCCCACAGTGTACCACACACCACACCACACACCCCACAGTGTACCACAGACCACACCACTCCACCCCACAGTGTACCACACACCACACCACACCACCTACAGTGAACCACACACCACACCACCCCACAGTGTACCACACACCACACCACACCACCCCACAGTGTACCACACACCACTCCACCCCACAGTGTACCACACACCACACCACCCCACAGTGTACCACAGACCACACCACACCACCCCACAGTGTACCACAGACCACACACACCACCCCACAGTGTACCACACACCACACCACTCCACAGTGTACCACACACCACACCACACCACCCCACAGTGTACCACACACCACACCACACCACCCCACAGTGTACCACACACCACACCACTCCACCCACAGTGTACCACACACCACACCACCCCACAGTGTACCACACACCACACCACACCACCCCACAGTGTACCACACACCACACCACACCACTCCACAGTGTACCACACACCACACCACACCACTCCACAGTGTACCACACACCACACCACAGTGTACCACACACCACACCACACCACCCCACAGTGTACCACACACCACACCACACCACTCCACAGTGTACCACACACCACACCACACCACAGTGTACCACACACCACACCACCCCACAGTGTACCACACACCACTCCACCCCACAGTGTACCACACACCACACCACTCCACCCCACAGTGTACCACACACCACACCACTCCACACCACAGTGTACCACACACCACACCACACCACCCCACAGTGTACCACACACCACACCACACCACAGTGTACCACACACCACTCCACCCCACAGTGTACCACACACCACACCACTCCACCCCACAGTGTACCACACACCACACCACCTCCACAGTGTACCACAGACCACACCACTCCACCCCACAGTGTACCACAGACCACACCACACCACCCCACAGTGTACCACACACCACACCACACCACCCCACAGTGTACCACACACCACACCACCCCCACAGTGTACCACACACCACACCACACCACCCCACAGTTACCACACACCACCCCACAGTGTACCACACACCACACCACTCCACCCCACAGTGTACCACACACCACCCACTCCCACAGTGTACCACACACCACACCACTCCACCCCACAGTGTACCACAGACCACACCACTCCACCCCACAGTGTACCACACACCACACCACACCCCACAGTGTACCACACACCACACCACTCCACAGTGTACCACACACCACCCCACAGTGTACCACACACCACACCACACCACCCCACAGTGTACCACACACCACACCACTCCACAGTGTACCACACACCACACTCCACCCCACAGTGTACCACACACCACACCACACCACCCCACAGTGTACCACAGACCACACCACACCACCCCACAGTGTACCACAGACCACACCACACCACCCCACAGTGTACCACACACCACACCACACCACTCCACAGTGTACCACACACCACACCACTCCACAGTGTACCACACACCACACCACACCCCACAGTGGTACCACACACCACACCACCCCACAGTGTACCACACACCACACCACCCACCCCACAGTGTACCACACACCACACCCACCCCACAGTGTACCACACACCACACCACCCCACCCCACCCACAGTGTACCACACACCACACCACTCCACCCCACAGTGTACCACACCACCACACCACTCCACCCCACAGTGTACCACACACCACACCACACCACACCACAGTGTACCACACACCTCACACACCACCCCACAGTGTACCACACACCACACCGCACCACCCCACAGTGTACCACACACCACACCACACCACCCCACAGTGTACCACAGACCACACCACTCCACCCCACAGTGTACCACACACCACACCACTCCACAGTGTACCACAGACCACACCACACCACCCCACAGTGTACCACACACCACACCACTCCACCCCACAGTGTACCACACACCACACCACTCCACCCCACAGTGTACCACAGACCACACCACTCCACAGTGTACCACACACCACACCACTCCACTCCACAGTGTACCACACACCACAGACCACACCACCCCACAGTGTACCACACACCACTCCACTCCACAGTGTACCACACACCACACCACACCACCCCACAGTGTACCACACACCACACCACACCACCCCACAGTGTACCACACACCACACCACTCCACCCCACAGTGTACCACACACCACACCACTCCACCCCACAGTGTACCACACACCACACCACCCCACAGTGTACCACACACCACACCACTCCACCCCACAGTGTACCACACACCACACCACACCACCCCACAGTGTACCACACACCACACCACACCACAGTGTACCACACACCACTCCACCCCACAGTGTACCACAGACCACACCACTCCACCCCACAGTGTACCACACACCACACCACACTACCCCACAGTGTACCACAGACCACACCACTCCACAGTGTACCACACACCACACCACACCACCCCACAGTGTACCACACACCACACCACCCCACAGTGTACCACACACCACACCACACCACCCCACAGTGTACCACAGACCACACCACACCACCCCACAGTGTACCACAGACCACACCACACCACCCCACAGTGTACCACACACCACACCACACCACCCCACAGTGTACCACACACCACACCACACCACTCCACAGTGTACCACACACCACACCACACCACCCCACAGTGTACCACACACCACACCACACCACTCCACAGTGTACCACACACCACACCACTCCACAGTGTACCACACACCACACCACACCACCCCACAGTGTACCACAGACCACACCACACCACCCCACAGTGTACCACACACCACACCACACCACCCCACAGTGTACCACAGACCACACCACACCACTCCACAGTGTACCACACACCACACCACCCCACAGTGTACCACACACCACACCACCCCACAGTGTACCACACACCACACCACACCACCCCACAGTGTACCACACACCACACCACTCCACAGTGTACCACACACCACACCACACCACCCCACAGTGTACCACACACCACACCACACCACCCCACAGTGTACCACACACCACACCACCCCACAGTGTACCACACACCACACCACACCACCCCACAGTGTACTACACACCACACCACACCACTCCACAGTGTACCACACACCACACCACCCCACAGTGTACCACACACCACACCACTCCACCCTACAGTGTACCACAGACCACACCACTCCACCCCACAGTGTACCACACACCACACCACTCCACAGTGTACCACACACCACACCACACCACCCCACAGTGTACCACAGACCACACCACACCACCCCACAGTGTACCACACACCACTCCACCCCACAGTGTACCACAGACCACACCACACCACCCCACAGTGTACCACACACCACACCACCCCACAGTGTACCACACCACACCACCCCACAGTGTACCACACACCACACCACACCACCCCACAGTGTACCACAGACCACACCACACCACCCCACAGTGTACCACAGACCACACCACCCCACAGTGTACCACACACCACACCACACCACCCCACAGTGTACCACAGACCACACCACACCACCCCACAGTGTACCACACACCACACCACACCACCCCACAGTGTACCACACACCACACCACACCACACCACCCCACAGTGTACCACACACCACACCACACCACAGTGTACCACACACCACACCACTCCACAGTGTACCACACACCACACCACACCACCCCACAGTGTACCACACACCACACCACACCACAGTGTACCACACACCACACCACACCACAGTGTACCACACACCACTCCACACCACAGTGTACCACACACCACACCACTCCACCCCACAGTGTACCACAGACCACACCACACCACCCCACAGTGTACCACACCACACCACCCCACAGTGTACCACACACCACACCACACCACCCCACAGTGTACCACACACCACACCACTCCACCCCACAGTGTACCACACACCACACCACACCACAGTGTACCACACACCACACCACCCCACAGTGTACCACACACCACACCACACCACCCCACAGTGTACCACAGACCACACCACACCACCCCACAGTGTACCACACACCACACCACTCCACCCCACAGTGTACCACAGACCACACCACCCCACAGTGTACCACACACCACACCACTCCACAGTGTACCACACACCACACCACACCACCCCACAGTGTACCACAGACCACACCACACCACCCCACAGTGTACCACACACCACACCACACCACCCCACAGTGTACCACACACCACACCACCCCACAGTGTACCACAGACCACACCACACCACTCCACAGTGTACCACACACACCACACCACTCCACCCCACAGTGTACCACACACCACACCACACCACCCCACAGTGTACCACACACCACACCACTCCACAGTGTACCACAGACCACACCACTCCACTCCACAGTGTACCACACACCACACCACTCCACCCTACAGTGTACCACAGACCACACCACCCCACAGTGTACCACACACCACACCACTCCACCCCACAGTGTACCACACACCACACCACTCCACCCCACAGTGTACCACAGACCACACCACACCACACCACAGTGTACCACACACCACACCACCCCACAGTGTACCACAGACCACACCACACCACTCCACAGTGTACCACACACCACACCACACCACCCCAGAGTGTACCACAGACCACACCACACCACCCCACAGTGTACCACACACCACACCACTCCACAGTGTACCACACACCACACCACACCACCCCACAGTGTACCACAGACCACACCACACCACTCCACAGTGTACCACACACCACACCACCCCACAGTGTACCACACACCACACCACTCCACCCCACAGTGTACCACACACCACACCACTCCACCCCACAGTGTACCACAGACCACACCACACCACTCCACAGTGTACCACACACCACACCACACCACCCCACAGTGTACCACACACCACACCACACCACTCCACAGTGTACCACACACCACACCACCCCACAGTGTACCACACACCACACCACACCACCCCACAGTGTACCACACACCACACCACACCACCCCACAGTGTACCACACACCACACCACACCACCCCACAGTGTACCACAGACCACACCACCCCACAGTGTACCACACACCACACCACTCCACCCCACAGTGTACCACACACAACACCACTCCACAGTGTACCACACACCACACCACACCACCCCACAGTGTACCACACACCACACCACACCACCCCACAGTGTACCACAGACCACACCACCCCACAGTGTACCACACACCACACCACTCCACCCCACAGTGTACCACACACCACACCACTCCACAGTGTACCACACACCACACCACACCACCCCACAGTGTACCACAGACCACACCACACCACCCCACAGTGTACCACACACCACACCACTCCACCCCACAGTGTACCACACACCACACCACTCCACAGTGTACCACACACCACACCACCCCACAGTGTACCACAGACCACACCACACCACCCCACAGTGTACCACACACCACACCACTCCACAGTGTACCACACACCACACCACCCCACAGTGTACCACAGACCACACCACACCACCCCACAGTGTACCACACACCACACCACTCCACCCCACAGTGTACCACACACCACACCACTCCACAGTGTACCACACACCACACCACCCCACAGTGTACCACACACACCACACCACCCCACAGTGTACCACAGACCACACCACACCACCCCACAGTGTACCACACACCACACCACTCCACAGTGTACCACACACCACACCACTCCACCCCACAGTGTACCACACACCACACCACACCACCCCACAGTGTACCACAGACCACACCACACCACCCCACAGTGTACCACACACCACACCACACCACCCCACAGTGTACCACAGACCACACCACACCACTCCACAGTGTACCACACACCACACCACCCCACAGTGTACCACACACCACACCACTCCACCCCACAGTGTACCACACACCACACCACACCACCCCACAGTGTACCACAGACCACACCACACCACCCCACAGTGTACCACAGACCACACCACACCACTCCACAGTGTACCACACACCACACCACCCCACAGTGTACCACACACCACACCACTCCACCCCACAGTGTACCACACACCACACCACTCCACCCCACAGTGTACCACAGACCACACCACACCACCCCACAGTGTACCACACACCACACCACACCACTCCACAGTGTACCACACACCACACCACCCCACAGTGTACCACACACCACACCACTCCACAGTGTACCACACACCACACCACACCACCCCACAGTGTACCACACACCACACCACCCCACAGTGTACCACACACCACACCACACCACTCCACAGTGTACCACACACCACACCACACCACTCCACAGTGTACCACACACCACACCACACCACCCCACAGTGTACCACACACCACACCACCCCACAGTGTACCACACACCACACCACACCACCCCACAGTGTACCACAGACCACACCACACCACCCCACAGTGTACCACACACCACACCACTCCACCCCACAGTGTACCACACACCACACCACTCCACAGTGTACCACAGACCACACCACTCCACCCCACAGTGTACCACACACCACACCACTCCACCCCACAGTGTACCACACACCACACCACTCCACAGTGTACCACACACCACACCACTCCACCCCACAGTGTACCACACACCACACCACTCCACAGTGTACCACACACCACACCACACCACCCCACAGTGTACCACAGACCACACCACACCACCCCACAGTGTACCACACACCACACCACCCCACAGTGTACCACAGACCACACCACACCACTCCACAGTGTACCACACACCACACCACTCCACCCCACAGTGTACCACACACCACACCACACCACCCCACAGTGTACCACACACCACACCACCCCACAGTGTACCACAGACCACACCACACCACTCCACAGTGTACCACACACCACACCACACCACCCCACAGTGTACCACACACCACACCACCCCACAGTGTACCACACACACCACACCACTCCACAGTGTACCACACACCACACCACCCCACCCCACAGTGTACCACACACCACTCCACCCCACAGTGTACCACACACCACACCACCCCACAGTGTACCACACACACCACACCACTCCACAGTGTACCACACACCACACCACCCCACCCCACAGTGTACCACACACCACTCCACCCCACAGTGTACCACACACCACACCACTCCACCCCACAGTGTACCACACACCACACCACACCACCCCACAGTGTACCACACACCACACCACCCCACCCCACAGTGTACCACAGACCACACCACCCCACAGTGTACCACACACCACACCACTCCACCCTACAGTGTACCACAGACCACACCACACCACTCCACAGTGTACCACACACCACACCACCCCACAGTGTACCACACACCACACCACACCACTCCACAGTGTACCACAGACCACACCACACCACTCCACAGTGTACCACACACCACACCACTCCACCCTACAGTGTACCACACACCACACCACACCACCCCACAGTGTACCACACACCACACCACTCCACACCACAGTGTACCACACACCACACCACTCCACAGTGTACCACACACCACACCACACCACCCCACAGTGTACCACACACCACTCCACCCCACAGTGTACCACACACCACACCACACCACTCCACAGTGTACCACACACCACACCACCCCACAGTGTACCACACACCACACCACTCCACCCCACAGTGTACCACACACCACACCACCCCACAGTGTACCACACACCACACCACACCACCCCACAGTGTACCACACACCACTCCACCCCACAGTGTACCACACACCACACCACACCACTCCACAGTGTACCACACACCACACCACTCCACAGTGTACCACACACCACACCACACCACCCCACAGTGTACCACACACCACACCACACCACTCCACAGTGTACCACACACCACACCACCCCACAGTGTACCACACACCACACCACTCCACCCCACAGTGTACCACAGACCACACCACACCACTCCACAGTGTACCACACACCACACCACTCCACCCCACAGTGTACCACACACCACACCACACCACCCCACAGTGTACCACAGACCACACCACACCACCCCACAGTGTACCACACACCACACCACACCACCCCACAGTGTACCACAGACCACACCACACCACCCCACAGTGTACCACACACCACTCCACACCACCCCACAGTGTACCACACACCACACCACTCCACAGTGTACCACACACCACACCACCCCACAGTGTACCACACACCACACCACTCCACAGTGTACCACACACCACACCACACCACCCCACAGTGTACCACACACCACTCCACCCCACAGTGTACCACACACCACACCACACCACCCCACAGTGTACCACACACCACACCACACCACCCCACAGTGTACCACAGACCACACCACACCACTCCACAGTGTACCACACACCACACCACTCCACCCCACAGTGTACCACAGACCACACCACACCACAGTGTACCACACACCACACCACCCCACAGTGTACCACACACCACACCACACCACTCCACAGTGTACCACACACCACACCACACCACCCCACAGTGTACCACACACCACACCACACCACCCCACAGTGTACCACACACCACACCACCCCACAGTGTACCACAGACCACACCACACCACCCCACAGTGTACCACAGACCACACCACACCACTCCACAGTGTACCACACACCACACCACCCCACAGTGTACCACACACCACACCACACCACACCACAGTGTACCACACACCACACCACACCACCCCACAGTGTACCACACACCACACCGCACCACCCCACAGTGTACCACACACCACACCACACCACCCCACAGTGTACCACAGACCTCACCACACCACCCCACAGTGTACCACAGACCACACCACACCACCCCACAGTGTACCACACACCACACCGCACCACACCCCACCACACCACAGTACACCACTCCACACTGTAACTTCACACCACACTTCACCAAACCACACCTCACCGCACTGTGCAGCGCATGGCCCGAACGCCTCAGGAAAGCTGCTCCCAATTTGTAATTCTTCTGTTTTGTTATCTGACAGATGTGGATGATAGATTGGAAGAATACCCTTCACTCTGTTCCATTCGTTTATCTAAACAATCCAACATCTTGCCTGGAGCCAGCGTTCCACTCTCCTGGCTGCAGTGCGTGACGTGATGTCAGAGAGATAGAAACAACAAATGCTTACTTATTTTTCTTTTTATTTATTTTCTTGGGCACTCAGAACAAGAGCTTTTTGTTTTTGTCCTTCATAACACCATTTGTAGGAAATTCAGTTGAGAAATGACCTGATTGGTGAATAAACGTCTGCGCTTTCCAGTGTAAGGCCTGGGTCTTCACAAGCTTCACATTGCTGACACTGCTGTGTCATTTCCACACATCGTCAGCGCCGGGTACAGTCTAGCAGATCTCCACACTGATTGTTAAAAATCACAGACTCAGGAAGAAAGTAAAACTGGCTCAATTTGCTCACAAAGAGCTCAGGCTCAGTGAAACCCAGGAGACCTTGAGGGTCTGTCAGTGCCTGACAGTTGCATCTCCCGAGCCGAAGATGCTCGTGGTCTGGGGCCGACAACGTGACGCTGGGAGATTCCAGCACCGCCAGGCATGGGCCAGGCTGTCAGAACCGAGTGTCTGAGCGCGAGAGGGACTCGGGCAGCGTGGCTGCAGAGCCCTGTGAAACAAGGCATGAGCAGGGCTGGGCTGGGTCTGACCGGGCGTCCTCCCTGTCACACTTCGCACTGCTTTCTGAAGGGCCACCAGGCCTACCAGCGGGCATGCCACAGGCATGCACACACCACCAGAGCTGGCCATTCAAAACATTGTAGCGTGCAGGAAAATTTCCACCTCTACTGCCCTTGTATCTTTAGAAGTTGTAGCAAAAGTTAGGGAAGTATAATGTCTTATTTTTCAGAATAGCTCTCAAATCTGACAATTAAGTAATGTTGCTGACCAAAATGGCCTTTAAAAAAACCCACTGTAAAGTTTATCAAGTGTAAACACATGCCTGCATATCACAGATCAATAAGCACGGTTAGGCAAGTTTTAAGCCTGTTACTGGAGCTGTCACAATTGGCTGCTTATCTGAAAGATGATTTCTGTACTAGACCACAGGAAGAGCCAACTGTACCAGCCTGCTATGATTCCCGCAGCCCCTTGTGTAAACAAGCAGATTCCTGGTTCTGTTCCAGCGTATATAAATGTCTTTGAAGATGTTCTGCTAATTTACACTGGAACACAGCATTGCCTTACACGACCCAGCTCCGCTCATGAGCAACACCCGAAATTAAACACCAACGCACCTGGAACAGAAGAGCTTCGGAATCTGCTGCTCTTCTCCTGTGCTGGTTTTTCAGGAATTTTATACTCGGTTTTACATTTCAAACCTTGAAATCCTGCCTTGATTTTGTAAGATGTACACCAGTCTTTCACTTTTTTCTCCAGGGTAATATTGCAACTACACTTCATGTTGACAAACTGAACTATTTTCTCTGCGAAGGACTGTTGTGCAAAGTCGGACCACAGCTAGTCAGGCCTGAAGGGCTGCCATTGGCAGTTCTTGGTGAGCTAGAGCTGCATTGTGTAACAAACAGGTCCTTCTAGGATTTTTAAACCTCTGTATATTTGAGAATTTAGGCTACATGAATGTGTTAGGTTACTAGATGCTACGGAATCAACTGTGCCAAAAAAAACAATCAGCAAAAGAAAAGTTAACATAATTTCCACAAGCGGAGCATAAGCACAGGAAATATTTTACACATGGTGTCAGGTGTCTGTGTTGTATAAGCTGACACCTTTAGGAATGACTGGCTCACCAGCCTCACCTCTTCTGTAAAGTCATTTTCTTGACAGGGACACACGTTGGTATTGAGGGAAACTGAGCAATCAAAAATTCAGTGCCTTGAAGGCATCTGTTCCATCTGACCTCCATTTACATAATTAGTGAAATGGTTTAATTAACTTCAAAACTCCAAGGTATTAAAAGTAAGAGTCCAGTTAATATAGTGAAAATTATGAGTCATCAACTTTAGGGCGCCTGAAGAAAATTCTTATACAGGTCTAAAAAACTAACAAGGCTAATAGATTAATTGACCCCAAAGTTGAACAAAAATGTGAAGATGTCCAGGAAATGAGCTTGAGAGCCCTGGAATAGCCTTATTTGTTTGAACTCTTATTCATTCAAAAAGATGCCAAAATAAATTTCATGAATGTATGATTTACTTTTGTATCCATTTCAAAATTTAACCTAACATCCCATGCTTGTGTAATGGAACATTTTTAAAACCTTTGTGCTGATGAAAGACTTCAAACTATTTCAGCCGCCTCCCATTGTAACAAAGGATAGACTTCCAACATCTTCCAATTCAAAACTAGCAACACAAAACACAAGAGAGGAGTTATGCTTATAATTTAAATGTTCTTTGACCTTCACATAATCAAATCACACAATCTATTAAACAGTTTTCAATTCAGAAAAATCTACTGCACTGATAACTACAAAAGATTGAAAAACATAGCTGTCCACAAACAGCTGTTGAACTTCACCTCATTTTTTATTTCTCGATAATAAGGTGTATAGCACCTTCCTATAATCTGTGCAGAACTAGATTAATATTTAGGTCAGGGGTCTCAGACTCAGTTGATGGAGGGCCTTGTGTCTTCTGGTTTGTGTTCCTATCTGTGTAGTCAATTAAGCAATTACACTTATTTACAGTCTTTCTTATGTCTTTAATAAGATGAAATCATTCAGTAGTTTGGTACTTACAGTGGTAGTTAATATTACATACACACAACACAACTAGTTCCTCTGTTCCCTAATATTCAGTACACACCCCTCAACTGGCTCCTCAGTTCCCCAATATTCAATACACACCCCTCACCTCTCTCCTCAGCTCCCAGATACTCAATTCACAGCCCTCGACTATCTCCTCAGCTCCGCAATATTTAAAAAAAAACCCTCGACTCTCTCCTCAGCTCCCCAATATTCAATACAGACCCCTCGACTCTCTCCTCAGCTCCCAGATACTCAATACACAGCCCTCGACTATCTCCTCAGCTCCCCAATATTCAATACACACCCCTCGACTCTCTCCTCAGCTCCCCAATATTCAATACAGACCCCTCGACTCTCTCCTCAGCTCCCCAATATTCAATACACACCCCTCGTCTGGCTCCTCAGTTCCCCAATATTCAATACACACCCCTCGACTCTCTCCTCAGCTCCCCAATATTCAATACACACCCCTCGACTGGCTCCTCAGCTCCCCAATATTCAATACACAAACTCACCTCTCTCCTCAGCTCCCAGATACTCAATACACAGCCCTCGACTATCTCCTCAGCTCCCCAATATTTAATAAACACCCCTCGACTGGCTCCTCAGCTCCCCAATATTCAATACACACCCCCCGACTGGCTCCTCAGCTCCCCAATATTCAATACACACCCCTCAACTCTCTCCTCAGCTCCCCAATATTCAATACACACCCCTCGACCGGCTCTTCAGCTCCCCAATATTCAATACACACCCCTCGACTCTCTCCTCAGCTCCACAATATTCAATACACACCCCTCGACTGGCTCCTCAGCTCCCCAATATTCAATACACACCCCTCGACTCTCTCCTCAGCTCCACAATATTCAATACACACCCCTCGACTTTCTCCTCAGCTCCACAATATTCAATACACACCCCTTGACTGGCTCCTCAGCTCCCCAATATTCAATACACACCCCTCGACTGGCTCCTCAGCTCCCCAATATTCAATACACAGCGCTCGACTCTCTCCTCAGCTCCCAATATTCAATACACAATAAGGTTATTATTCTTTATGATGTTCTGTGTGTTGCCTCCAATACCTTTGAACATCAATGATTTTTAATCCCTGATTCATTTCATCCCAAACAAAGCTTTTGGGAGATAAGTGGAACAGAGGACGATAAATAAAGGGAATTCCCAACTCTGTGTGAAGTGTGTTTACTGGTTAGGGTAAAAAGACGAGGTTGTGGATCTCAGTGATGTGTGGTATTGTGATTTCTGAGCCTCAGCATTGCTGCAGATTAAGAAAGATCCTTTAAGACATGACACACAAAGAACAAATATGGAGGAGGCAGCATATTTATCTCAGGTTCACTGCAAGTCACAAACTGCACACATCCAACACTTGACTGGGAACAATAACTTTCCCAGCAGACTCATGCCTTCCCCAGCCATACTGAACATCGCCAACCCTTTGATGTTAATATGAATAGTGATCGTTTCGGCTCATTTACGCCACAAGAGAGATAGATGTTTTGGGTTTTTTAAATGAATGGGGCAGTGTAGCATTCGTAAACAAACTGTAGATCTATAGGGACTCAAAAAGCACTTGTACTACATATACATTTCTACGGAAAGTGTTTGATGTAAAAATAACACACCCAATAGCATCTGAGATAAAAGAGGGTGTGGGATATCATTTATTCCAGTGAAAAACTTGTCCTCTGTAAAAATGATCTAAAATACACAATCCTCTTTTCCAAATATGTTGTTGTCTCTCTTGCAAGACTGTGAACTTTAAAAAGCCTTTCCATTACCCTTTAGGAGCAAACCTGAAGCCCAAGCTGTATGAGCGCATCAGGCTGATGTTTATTAATAACATTTTCAAGGAAAGGACATCAATGCTCTTTTGGATTTTTACAAATTAGTTCATTCCAATGCAGAGAGTGCAGAGGTACACAACCAAATGTGAGACGTCTACATCTTAGCAGGGGCCACAGTTCAACTGCCCCTCGACTCACTCACACACGCAGTCACATTCCAAAAAGCAAGATCGTGGGTCGAGTCCACTGATGGCTGGTGGATTTCCCAAAGCACGACCTCCTGAACGTGTGCTTTAACTGCCTTGGAGACGAAAGGACCCAGAGTCATAAAATGGCACTATTTCTGCTACTTTCTGATTTGACAGGAGGCTCATGACTGAGATCAGGTCAAACCAGAAACAATGACTGTTGGCTCAGGTCTTTCTTGGGCTCCATCGTGCTCGTAACCGAAAGATCGCAGAGAGCGGGGTTTCTCGTCTGTTTCTGCCCCAGGGGCCACAGACGGAGAAAGAAAGGCAAGCGGCCACCTACTCACGGCTCATGCCCGCATGGAGCAGCACTGGGCAGAGCTCCAGGGCACTTTGTGGGAAAGACTACAAAGAGGCATGGAGGAGCTTTGGAAACAATTGTGACGGGTGTGCGGCTCTCGCTGGCGTATCAGGGGCTGATACGTTATGTTTTAAGCTTCACATTATATTATGTTTCCCACTCTTATGAGCTAGGGTGGGAAATCAAAGCAGCAACTGCAATGAATGAATGAATTAGTTCTTCATGCAACAGCTGACTATTTACTTTACGGTACATGCACCAAAAGTCAGAAGTCAGAAGACAGTTCCATATCCTGGAGCATTGTGACTGGATGAAGGGATAGTTAATATTCACACACATAATTAATACCCCCCATCACACATGTAGCAGATGCCTTCAATGTTATAAAGGAGTTTCTGTCCTAAACCTGACAGCCAGGACGGCTGATCTCCAGCAGGTGTCTTGTCCAGCAGGAGAGGTACAGAGACACAAAGGAGGACAAAAGAGGGAGAAGAGGGTAGTGTCAAGAAAGAGTCAGCAGGAGAGGAGTGAAAGGATGAGGAGGAGCTAGCAGGACTGCGACAACCAGAGAAAAGCCACCCCCAGAAGGGCAGAGACGACAGCGGCCGATGTCCTTGTGTTGGTTTTGTGACTGCTGGCGAGACGCAAAACGAGTGTCACACCTGGACATTCCTCTTATTCACAGAGCGACAACATCGGACTCCCACCGGTCACTTGCCTCATGACTCGACTGGCCAGTGGACTGAAAATGTGAAACCTGGTAAGTGCTGCTCAAGAGCAGGCTTGTCCCAGCTGTCTTATTTTAGCCCTGACTCATCAGGAACTTCAGAGACAAACCTGGATACCCCATATCAGAACACTTTCAACGGGACTTCTGACTTGCTCCTTTGTGAGCATTAAAACGTACAAACTCAGACAAAGTTCCTATAATAGCAGGTACTGCAGTAACAGGGAATAACCAAGTGAATCAATGGTGATTCCAAAGTATGAAGTGCAGTAATCTTTAGCTTTTGGACATTTGTTTCCTTCACCAATGAAAACAAAGTAACATTTCTCAACTGTGAGATGCAAAAATGCCCAGTTTGGGCTATCTACCATAACAACTGCACATTTTCAGTCTGACTGCTATGTTTATAAACTCCCTTTTCAAGGAGTCTTCACTGATAGAATCAGATCAAAAGGCATTTCCTATCTACTGCACTCAGGAGCACCAGAATGGACTGCGCCCTGTTTGTTTCAAGAATGTTGCTTTAGCTGTTGTTGGTTCGGCTTTGGAAAGAGCAGAGAGGACATCAGGCGCCAGAGCCACACGGAGGAAGGAGGGTTTGTGCTGGACTGTGTGTGTGCAGAGGGGCATCCTCGTGCTGAAGATCCTGAAGATCGGCGCACAGATTTCGTGTTTTGATCAGCGCTGTGCACGGAGGCACTAAGGAAACAGCTCCAACAGGAAGAGAAAAGGCACCAAGCAACTGTAGCTGTCTATTTGTCCATGTTCAAGGCACGGTTCATCTTTAATTTCTGGTTTTACCTCATAAGAAAAGAAAACTTGTTCTCCGCAATTAATCCTAACACCTAGCAAACTTCAAGAACCACTGATTACTCTACAGTTTCTCTGGTACTTCTGAGCAGGTGTGACTCTGCCACTCACCCTGACATTTCACAGACGGTGTGCAAACCTGTGCCAGTCAGTGCTGATTAACATTCTTTCATTGAACTCATAAATACAAATATGAAACCAACGGCTTCAGAAATAAGTGCTAAAGAAGCAAACGTCAGAAATGATTAAAAACTCCTGACTCCACTCCTCACATGCTAAGTGTCATCAAGACAGAATTTTGGAGTCAGGCCTGCGTGAGGGATGAGCTCTTGCTTCCTGTTTTGTCTTAATGTGGCAAAAGTGGACATCACAGTTACAGAAAGGACGAAGCCAGCATTAAATAAAAAATAAAAAATCAATAGTATAAAAACTGCATTCCAACGCTTAAATCTTCTTTAGAAACGATATTCCCACGTGACTCTCTCCAAGCTGCCTTCCAAATGTTGCCTGAATTCAAAATGTACGGCTGAGAGAGAAACAGCACTCAAAAAGACTTAACAGCATCAGCTGTAGCAGCTCTCCTGAAAATGTCACCTAGAAATTCTACACCCAAGTTCATGAGCTTGTAAATGATATTTAAGCAGATATGGCGGGGGTATCTGCACCAGAGGTCGGTGGGTCCAAATTCCAGGTGCAATGCTGCTGTTGTGCTCTAAAGCAAGGTACTGCACTTGGACTTCCCCCGCTGTATTCATGGGTTTCCAGGTTGTCACTGTACACGAGTTTGCAATTGACATACCTGGCCAGGCTCTGAAAATCTCAAATAAATATCTACATCTGAATGTGTAAGGTCATCTGTGTTAATTGTACGTGATAGACGTGACAGACTTTAGAGATGATTTCATGGGGCTGTGAAGTTGCATGTGGTGTGGGCTGAGAGACACAGCGGATCTCTGCACACAGTGTGCCTCCCCTCTGGCTCTTGGTACTCAGCACTGCCATCGCCCTTGCCTGGCAGAATATAAGAACCAGATTTCTCAGAGGAGCGCGCTGTCGCGTAAGCAGTATTTGATACCATGAGGTTTCTGCAATAATGAATTTATGAAGACTGAGTCAATGTCTAGCCCTTATGCAAACTAAGCACTAAATAAAGCCCATTGAAGCACAAATGCAGCAGAAAAACTAATAGACTCCAAATGAAACAAAACCTTCTTCAGGATGAATGAGAAGGGGAATATAAACACTATAAAGATACACACGTATGGTTGTGTTTTAGTACATTGCAGTACCTTATTATAACTAAATAACTAAGGCTGAACACTCTTGTGCTTGTAGAAGTTTATGTTTTACATCTGTTGCTCATTGGGTACATCTATGATGTTTGTGTAAATAGAGTTCTTTGGGATAATAAAATACTGAGCTCAAGTCATGAGTGTTCGATACTGAATCAGTTCATTTGAGACTTGAGACTTGTCAAAGTGGACTGAATAAGAATATGTACAGAGTTTTAATTAAACATAGGAACAGTTTAAGATATGAGTAACCAAGTTCACCAGGTTGCTACTGGCATGATCTTGAGAAGCTGCAGTGAGAATGAGCAGCAACAAGCAGCAGACCAGGGCAGAGAAACCAGGAAACCAGCCCTGTGAGACACGGGCCATGTCCTGGAAGACAGACACCAAACCAGTCCATCACATCCAACTGATTCATCTTCTCAGATACGAGAGGCTCCAGGAAGAAATAACCCGCTCATTAGCCAAACGGCTGTAGCTCTCTGTCTGCAAGAAAATGAAAATGATCTGTGTGCTCTGGGGCCATTTGGGGAATTACAGTCAAGAGACAAACTCGACTGTGACCAGAGAACATCCAGCATCCAAGAAGAGTGGTGGTGTTTCATTCAGTGATGAGGCAGATTCCCCCCTGACGAGCCTGACAGAAGGAATTGCGGTGAGTGTAACACTGACTGATGTGTTGTCCAAGCCAACTGATGGAGCCAAGGATGGCGATGACGTGGAGAAGTGTCTCCTTTAACACAAGAAAGCCTGACGACAGCCTTGCAGCTCAGAGATACTTAAATAAAGTCCTGGTTCCAACTGTTTTTCCATTACTGCAATCAGGAAGAATCCAGTTTCCAGCAGAACAGCGCAGAACCACACAGTGCCAGGATTGTGCATTTCTGTGTAAATGAATTAATCTTGATTAAGGAAACTGCTCCCCTGTCCTCTAACAATGTCTTTAAAATGCTGTGAGGGACGATGAGTTGCAGGGACAGCACTATACTGTCCTTGTGAAGGTTCTTGGACAGCAAAACAATCTGCTGAAATGTGATCTGAATCTTTCATCTTTATCACAATAAATATATGAAAAACAGGTTGGCAGTCAAGCTGTGCGCCCAGCAACAGGGAACAGCTGTGAGGAACAGGATGCATTGCGTGAGAAGATAAACATCTATTGTTGTGTGAACTATTTATCTCAGTGATGCACACGTCTTGACTTGAAAAATTAATCTCTGATGTTGACCAGGACGAGGATTACCGGAGAGTCGGCTGAGCACTGCATGTTACGGTCTGAAGACCAGATCTCGAAAGATATACTGTTTTAGACATAATACACATCGCTGTGTGATATTTAACTGGTTCGGGTTAAAGGTACCAGGAAAGCACAACAGCTCTTATGCAGCAGTAGGGTAAAGGAGGGCTTCGAATTCTGGGCTGTCTCCAGTTCCGTCGTGTTTCGTGGTGGAGCACAGCCCTGCAGTGCAAACAAAACCAGTTTGGAGACGTGTGTGCCAGCATCCGGCAGGACAGAGTACGAAGGGATGCAGGGATGAAGGGATGGTTTAGCCTGAAGTGTTATGAAAGGAAAAGGAGGCAGCATCAGTGCTCTCTGACAGATAAGTTTTAAATGCTGGATCACAAGCTCTACATTTTCCAGGAGAAACTGGCCAAGAGGTGATGGGAGTTTCACACTACTCAGATGGCACATCCCCCGTCATTCCTAATACCGTACCTGTACTCCTGTCCTACTTCCCTGCTGTCCTCTCAGACCTTCGAACTGGGACTTCACTGCTGCACACACAGCAGAAGAACTCTATAAAACTGGAGAATAAAAACAGGAAGAAAACGACTTATCTAAACACAACATGAGGAGGTAATACAGCCAGTGACAGCTGTAAATGTGAGTCATGCACAGGCAGTCTTTAATCCAGTCAAACAGAGCATAATAAATGCGGTTAGAGTGTCATGTCATGACTCCAAGGGGAATTTACATCTATATCAACACAGAAGCCTCCAACATGATGTCAGCATGGAAGGGTCCTCTGAGTGCTGTTCTGTTTTGAACCGAAGTTTCTAAACGCAACATTGGGTAATAAAATACTATTTCAAAAACACGAAATCACATCCCCCAGGGAGCGTCAAGCTGCTGGACTGGAAAGAAAAGGCAAACATCTGCAAGCAATTAAAGAGTGGGTCATGCTGCATGTTTTACTAACTAATGACTTAAGCAAACTGTAATAGGCTGCTGGTGTCCTATCGCTGGTAGCCATGAGGCCACAACAAAGGCAGACTTCAACAGGCACACGAGCTAGGAGACTCGTGAAAAATCAAGCTGTCTCCGTGTTTTTGAAGTTTAAGTGGTTATTTTTTTGGGTGTCCTGTTTAACTGCTGTTCCCCTTTGTCTGATGTTTCTGCTAGTTATGGGGTGGGTCCAAACGGGTCTGTCACAGCAGCACCCACAACATCAAGAAAACTGAGCAGAACCCTCGACTTCTGGGCTTCATATCAACAAAAGTCCCATCCTTAAAGATACCTGAGAAAAGAAATTACTTAACTCACATCTTTTGCTTCACAATTGTACATTGCGTGCGGACGAGACTGCAATATTTCAGGAAAGCAACGTTACTGAAACATTTATGCAATGAAACAAAGTTCAGCGCCTGACACACCTGATTAAAATCACTGAAATGTTGAAACCTTCTCAGAAGACCTCTGTATTTTGGTGGAAACTCAAAAGTAGGACTCATTTAATGCTAGTTACGTAGGTTAGAATAAGTCTCATAATTCATAGATTTATTGCACATTTCTCACGTGAATTTAACTTGTATTAATATCCTAGTCAACTATCAGTGTGAAAGAAATGGGAAACAGAAAAAACTGCCTTAATTACAGGATATCTAAGAAATGGGTCTTCGGCCATTACTGAGAAGCCCTTGAATAATCACACAACAATGACAAAAGAAGACAGAAATCCAGTGGAAAGAAAGTGGATCTATGTCACTGGAAAGCTGGAGGTTTTTTCAATGAAAGCACCAGAGTGCAGAGAGAACCCTTGTAACAGCTCTCTAGAACTTTTCAAAGCATTTTTTAATGTTCATGTTTTCAGAGGAAACTGCACACTGGCCAAAAATATCTTACTGGAAGCAGCCTGAGTCAGTGTAACTTGGCATCAAAGGACAGGAACGAGAGCAGCACAAGCTGCCTTCAGCACAGTGTTCTGGATTTGTCAGCCGCTACTAAACGGGCCAACAGACAGAGCTTCCCGGAGAAAACTACTGCACTACATTTTACACACAAATAATGTAGTGAAATACCACAGCCCAAAAACCTACTGTAAATATACTCATTCATAGAGTGTGTATTCAAAACAAATTGTAATCAGACGTTGGAGAATTCCTATGTAGACGTACAGACAGAAATACAAAATGTGCTGACCTAGACTGCTTTCTAAACTGTGGAATAAACCTATTACTTGTTCCTTTGCAGCCTACGCATGCTGACACAGCTACCCACCTATACTTAGTAATGTTGCATAGTTGCACAGCATTTAATTTACTGCACTGTTATTGACAAAGATTTTATTCAGAAGTGTATACTTTAACATTGACAACATCTAAAAGTGTAGGGTGTTCGCAGTCCAAAATCACAAGAGGGGCCAGGATTTTTGTACATCAACAGGAACATTTCTAAAGCAAATAAGGACCTCAGAAACTGCAGAACCACGAGCGCTTGTTCAACTGGCTGCTGGCCTGATATATCCACACTCAGGAGAGGAAATAACCCCCCCCCCCCCCCGACAGGTCATTAGGAAGAAAAAAAACCTCCGGGAATCTCTGGGCAGACTGGCAGGCTAGCAGGTGTCACCGGAGAGCCTCTGCAGTCCTGCTCGTGGCAACAGATCTGACAGAGGAGCCGCGCAGATTTCCTGCAGCAGGGGAATGTGGACTGTGAGCTGCATGGTCAACACTTCGTGCTACAGAAGCGTGACTTGGACTGAGACATCTGAAGGGAGACAGAGTCCTGCAACAGTCCCCTGATTCCTTCAGCTCAATCAGATGAGGAAGGCTGGACTCGGGCAACATTTCTAAGGCGGAGGAAAGAGCACTTCAGCCACTGTCTGGCGTCTCCTGTGCTTTCCTTAGTGCTCAGCAGGAAGAACTTTCATAACAAGACAGGGGTTCCCCAGCTCCTTTATTCTCTTCTAACACCTGAAATAACATTGAGATCTTAAGTCTTCACTTGCCAACAAGAAATACTGGAATTGGTTGAATGTATTGATTTGCTTCACTAAAGTGGCGAATTTAAAAGCCTTAATATTTCATTTCCAAGCGGAACCTAGACACAGCATGTAAACAGCAGCACAACCTTGGCCTGCCTATTTAATATTTACTGATAGTAAATGTAATGATTTCATAAACATGCGTCCCTTCCCCAATTCAGCAGCATTTTCTCATTACGTTCAGTTGGCCTTCTTATCGAAGCGCTGCCTTCTGCTTGACAATCGGTCAGTTCTTCTTCCTGACTGTCAATTTTAAAGGGCTTTTTAGCTGGTCCATAGCCAACATCCCTTTGCGAAACCAATTCATTAATCCATTTCTAATGTCGAACGAGATCAGCCAAGATCTCAGGTGGACATGAGCTGCAGAGCTCAAGGGCAGGAGAAAACTAGGTACGAAACACAGATGCTCATGTCCAAGAACAGAAACGACCAGGAAAAGCAGCTGCTAGAACTGATCGCTCTGAAGGTGACTCATAACTGAGCCCCCCCGCCCCTTGTACAAGACCTTGTTGTGTAACCGTTGAGAGAAAGGGATCATCTAATCTGCGCTGGCTTCAGGAATAAAGAAGGAGTCACGGGACAGGGTGGATGCTGGTCGGAGTCCAGTGACCTCAGCTGGGGAGATTACACAAGCCTCCTGCGATGGTGCACTCCCCACAAAACTGCCTCGCGCGTCATCAAGATGAAGGATGTTTGGCCCTGGGGGACCCCCCTTTTCACCCTCTCCGAGGAGGGCAAGCCACCAGGGTAGCCAAAGAAGGCACCACCCATTCACACCAAGGCCACGCTCCACCAGGGTTCAACACAAATACGATGCTTCTCCATATTTACTACAAACACAGAGAGCAAGTACCTCAGCGGTCATGCATTTCTGATGATTTATGCTCCTCAGAGTGGGGCCTTGGGCTCCAAGAGCCCGAAAAGACTAAATGCTGCAGAACAGCATGATCAGGTCAGGCCCGTGGCATGTTTGGTCCCTTGCCATCTCACAGATGGGACAACAGCTTCAGAACTATGTGATCGAAGCAGCAGACCTCTGAGAAACAGTGTTACACATCACCACACAACCCTGCAGCTATTGAAATCGGTGGCTGGGTTTTTTAGCCATGTTGACATGCTGAAGATGTTGAATTTCTGAGTTTAAAGTTCCACAACACTCACTTTCAGGTCCAGCTCCCACAGTGTGCGGTGGTCCTGTCCTTGAAGCTGCTGTCTGTCTGTCCCTGTGGGCTCTCCCCTCACGCAGGCTCAGAGGCAGGAGCCAGAGAGAGACACAGCCTGCACTGCAGTACCACCCCAGTGACTGGAAGAGTGGGGAACAGTCTCTGTCTCCGAGTGGTAAAAGTTGCAGTGATGTAGCCCATCCTGCTGTTTGATCCTGGACCTCTGTCCTCTCTGACGAATCTCAACCCAACAGAGCCTCCGAGCCATGTGGCCACAAGGCTGATCTTCTGACTCAGGGGACCCGGCAGACCGGCAGCACCACCTCAGACTCACTGTGATGTGACAGGCCACTCTCAGAATACTGTACTGTGTGGGCAGGTCACACCTGTTACCAGCTCCTGGATTTACACTACCCCCTGGCTCAGGCTCGCCATTAAAACTGCAGAGCTGTTACCTTTCCTGTCCAGCACGCGCAGAGGAGAGAGAATTAAGATAGGTTGCCAGGAGCTCCCAAGCTCTCTAATCCCAACTCAGCTCTCCTCTGGACCTTAGAATGGCCTTGCCAGTCTGCTAACTGTGTCTCAGGCCCATGGGGTAACGACACAGTTAACACATCATGTGCTTTAGGGAGACTGGAGGGTGGCTGAGACCTGGTGAGCTTTGAGGGCAGTGTGGTGTTTTTCTTTCCTTTCATGCAGTGCAACGTTTCTTTACAGCAGGACGGAAAGAAACACTGACCATCTCATGAATGCAGCAAAATTCATGAACTAGCTTTACAATTCACATTCCATAGTTCTGAAAACCACTACCGTGGACAGCTTTCATGACTTGGCTAAAGGACATAGAGCTTTCCTTCAGAAATCCTCTGTGAAAAGATTAAACCACACGCTTCTTCACACTCAAGAGCAGGTAACCTGGGGCCCCACTCTCACTTTCTTTTTAAGACGGACCAAAAAACAGGGAGGAGAAACACTGACATTAAACAATCTCCCAAACCTTAAACATCAGCCACCAGTTACAGCACTCGTGACTTGAGCCTAGAAGCTGTAGGAACCTGTAGGTCCGCACCCATCCAGGAACAGAAGAGTTTCCCTTCATGCAATCGCAGGCCAATCGCGACAGTGTTTCAAACTGACTCCATGAAACTTCTCATTCCAACGGGAAGGTGACATTATCTACGCCATCTGTGTGTCAGAGGAGTCCCAGGCTGTTGTACTGTGTAGCAGATACCAGGATGGGCTCAGCTAGAATAGGGAGAAATCAGGAACTCTAAAGCACAGCTCGCCAGCACAGAAGCCAGAAACGAATGCAGGCTAAGAATGCGTGTCCTTGATTGTATAAATGTGTTCAAGAACAAGTCATTCACATGACTCCCTGCGCTGATGTACGAAGCCATTTCTACAGTGGTCCGAAAAGAACAATTAACACTGGTTGAAAAAAAAACAAGTTGCAGTTTTTGAAAAATGAAATGTTTTTGAACCAAGTACAACACCAGCTGGGTGACATCGGTGGATCAATTGGCTACTAGATACCAATGACTGGCCATCACTTGTGTGCGACTGTCCCTGGGCTCAGACTCTAGACTAGAAGATGGGATGGTGGCTCTGCGATTCCCGCCAGCATGCGGCCTGCTGCTCGGGCGTGCTGGGGCGTGTTTAGCGGGGCGCCCACGCCCCAGGGGTCGCGGCAGCCGTGACGCGCCCCGCTGCCCGCGGGCGTGAAGGCCTCACCTCTGCAGTAGTTCTGCTCGTCCGGGGCGAAGCCGGGGGCGCAGCGCATGTGTCTGTGCAGGACCTCCCGGTGAGGGGTCGGCGCGGGCGGCGGGGGCTCGGTGAAGATCTGCGCGGTCTTGGGGAGGCACAGGTAGCCCCCGTAGTGGTTCACACACTTCATCCCCCCCTTGCAGGCGTCCGACACCGTGGAGCACTCATCGATGTCTGCAACAGGGCAGGGGGAGGAGGGTTACAGGCGCCCGGTCGGTCTGCGGACATCGCCTTCTCGGGGTGTACGAGGGGTCATTCAGACCTGGCAAGTGCTCTCTCACAAGTGTCTAGACTTTCCAAGGGCACCATCTGAAGAAGGACTAACAGCTGAATTCTGGAGCTACTCTAGGACTGTCCCTTGCAGCTTGTGAGGAAGATAACAAATTGAGCACCGAGGACAGACCTCAGGCTGGTCCTGAGAGAGCAGGGAGGATCGATCCCAGGCGCTGATGGACGCCGTGTCACTAAACACTCAGGCTTAGGGCTTGGTTTAAAAACCAAGCCGTTCTGAAATACAGCCAAACTCAGCCGTTTTCGCATTTTGCAAGGCCCGATATTTCCCTTGCCATAATCTGGAATTGGCGGTAATTCATCAGCTTGTTTTATTTAGACTCTCAGTCCAGCATGGGGTGGGTGGTGTGGACCTTTCTTGCTGTCCTCCAGCGCGTACACCTGTCACAGCCTCCGCCCCCGCGCGATTCCCAGCATGCTCAGGGCACAGTTAGGACTGACTGGTCAGCCATGTGCCACCCACTGACGTCAGGATGCCACAGTGGTCCCGGGCCCATAGTGCATCTCCAGTCAGCTAATGACACAGCCCAGACAGGGCAGCCTGCGCTCGAACCCTGGCGGCACCACTCAGGAGCCCAGACAGCCCATTCTGACAGTGAAGAGCCAGACTACTAGCCTGAGAGCCGAACTGGGAGGTGAACTTATTTCGTGATGCTAGCAGACCGATAGTGACGGGCTGTCCCGAAAGAGGTGAGGATCGACGATATTTTTTGCTGTCTGGATGGACAGGAAGCGTGTGAAACCATGCTGCACTAAAGCAAACCCATGATCACAAACCTACCTGGGCGTACGTGGACCGCAGAGGGAAAAGAGCAGAATTCAAATTCAACAAGCCCTTCCCAGAGTTTGTATTATCACTGTTTACCTGAACTGGATCTCCGAAAGGAGTTCAGAACCACAAGGTCAGGAGAGAAGACAACCTCCTCAGCGCTCTGAACACGGGGCTCTGACTAGGGTACCCCACACACCCCTTTTCTCAACCCCTCTGTCTAATCACACCAGTACTGTAAGTGTTGGACAGTTTCTTTTTGTCAAACTTAAAGGGGAACTGCAACCCTATTTTTATATTCCGGGGTTAGAAAGAATCAGCACGGATGAGTGCATATTAAACTGCAATGAAAGTAAAATACACAGTAGCATGTAAAACGTCCAATTTACATCACAACATAGAGGACGTTTCCAGGTATGCGAAGCACTATGTTCTGCGATTCACAATGAGGCAACAAAACTTCTGATGAGTTGAAGCAGCCCTTTGACATTTTAAACAGGCAGGCTTGTGAATCCATCTCTTTTAATCCAATAGAAAAACTGCTCTCGACTTCGAGACGGTTTTGCAGACAAATACTACTTACTTGTTAACTCTGCATGCAGATCACATTGGAACATTTATGTGGGGAAATATCTGCTGCACAACCTGTACTTATTCGCTCTACACCACAGTACATCAGTCATTACAGGGACTAGTGAGCAGGAAGGGCCGCCTCACATCATAATTCTCGCAAACTCTTGCTCTCACCTGTGGCGAGACGAGGGGTTTGCGACAGCATGGCGAAATACAGTACTTTCACAAAGTTCACTATCTTGTGCTGAATTCAAAACGTGTAAACGATTTCTGATACCGTCGATGAAATCATTTTGGTACTGAGATTTAATAACTGGTCTGAGAAATTGGGACTGCAGTTCCCCTTTAAAAGAAACACAGTACCCAGCTGCAGTCCGAGTGTGAGAGAGACACCAGAAGCAGCAGCAGCACTCAGCCTGTCGGCTCTGTGACTCACCTTTGCACTGCTGTCGCACGGGATCGAACTCGTAGCCGTCGGTACACTGCTGTGGGCGAGAGGAGAGAGTGAGCGTTCACTTCGCTGGCCCAGAAGGCATCAAGCAGGAGCTTTAAACCTTCTTAACTTTATTACATAGAAAGCTCATGTTTTTTTTAGGATTAAGATCAGTGCAGCGGGGTGTCTGAAGGCAGAGGATATCCTGGTGTGCACTGGGTTTGGATGCTGTTGCATCAAGCGACGACGCCGAGCCCGCCTGTAAACAAGGTAAGAGACGATTCTTTCGGTTTTCGCTGCTGCAACAGAAAAACAAAAACGGAACACTCCGGATTTCAAAATGGAACAGAGCCTGAACTAAACCTTTTAGACTTTCAATATTTCAAACCTTTGGGCTCTGGGCTCTCTCTGGGGCTCTGGACTCTGGACTCTGGACTCTGGACTCTGGGGCTCTGGGGCTCTGGGGCTCTGGGCTCTCTCTGGGGCTCTGGACTCTGGGGCTCTGGGCTCTGGGGCTCTGGACTCTGGGGCTCTGGACTCTGGACTCTGGACTCTGGGGCTCTGGGGCTCTGGGGCTCTGGACTCTGGACTCTGGACTCTGGGCTCTGGACTCTGGGCTCTGGGGCTCTGGGGCTCTGGGGCTCTGGGGCTCTGGACTCTGGACTCTCTCTGGGCTCTGGACTCTGGACTCTGGGCTCTCTCTGGGCTCTGGGGCTCTGGACTCTGGGGCTCTGGACTCTGGGGCTCTGGGGCTCTGGGGCTCTGGGCTCTCTCTGGGGCTCTGGGCTCTGGACTCTGGGCTCTGGGCTCTGGACTCTCTCTGGGGCTCTGGGCTCTGGACTCTGGGCTCTGGACTCTGGACTCTGGACTCTGGACTCTGGGGCTCTGGGCTCTGGGCTCTCTCTGGGTTCTGGACTCTGGACTCTGGACTCTGGGGCTCTGGGGCTCTGGGCATCTTCACAAAACGTAACTCAAGTAGATCATTCCTGCCGGGAACAGTCCAGTCCAGGATTTAAAACAAAGATTTACAAATACAACAAACCCCCTGCGTTGAAAAAAGAAAGTTCTGCCTCACATTTCGCACCGTCAGTTCAAGGATGACTATTTAGGCTTCGTTAAACATATCTCAGGACCTTCACTCAGCCCCGAGACGCGCACTGCCCGCCCTGCGGGACCTGGCTGGCGCGTGGATCGGCTCCCGCCCAGGTGACCGCGGGACAGGTGCGACGCTGGCTGCGCGCGCCTCCCCGCCTTCTCGCCCCCCCCCCCCCGCGCCCGCTCGCCCGCGCACGCATGCACGAGCGCGCCCCTGCGAGACTTACCGTGTAGGTGACGGTCTCTTCCACATCTTGGGAAACAGCGCATCTGACAAAGACGCTCAGGTACAAACAGGCTCTCAGCATTGTGAATCGTCTTGAAAAGAGAGTGGATACGGAGAGAAGTTAAATTGCGATGTTTTTCGCTCGTAGCGTTTCCCCCTGACGATGAACACAATTTACACACCAATAATTACATCAGTAGTCGAATTGTTGAGCAAGTGTGAACTTCTCCCAGCGGACTGGCTCTGTTTTTATTGGCCAGTATCCAGCTAAACTTGAAATACTGGGAGGCAGCAGCTTGCTTGCGTCTGCAGTCAGAAGACCCTCCGTGCGCTCGGGACGCTCTGATCAAGCGCTACCGCTCAGCGATCAGGGCTTGCTCTCACATCAGTGGAAACAGATTCTAAAGATACTGTAAAGATACTGCTTGTACTCATGAACATACAGCATGGCATCGGCGGTAATGCAACATATTTGCACATTGTACAACAAGTCTGATCACTTATTATTCTGTTCTGAAACAGCGACATCCCAGCGTTAAGACACAATCAGAAACAGTGCTGCACTGAAGTAGATTAGTCATCATCAAGTTATTTACGTGTCGCGGCTCTCGGCGATGGACACGCGAGCACGTTTACTGTCAGTGTCTTGCGGCGCCTCGAAACGACACGAGTCCAGGATGCGGAGCGTCCGCGCAGGTGCCGCGTGCAACCGGAGAGTCCGCGCGCCGGGCAGGTGAGAGCCGACAGCGGCGCACCGGGGTGGGGGGGGGGTGGTCAGGGGGGAGCGCGCCCCTCCCTACCTGGGGGACATCCTCCTGTCCGCGGGGGACGCAGGCTTCAGGACGCGCGGTGGCCCGGCGGGTGATTCACGTGCTTCACGCGGCGGCGGACCTGCGGCTCGCGGCGCTCCGCATGGTAGAGTAACTGGCGGCGGCAGCTCGCGGGGTTTAATACCGACTACAATCGCGGCGAGCGCGCGGCGGCAGTGGAATGCAGGGGGCGGCGCTTCCCGCAGGTCGCACACGCAGCGGCGAGCACAGGGGGATCTCTGTGCGCTTCATTTCTATCGTCTTCTTGATCGCCCCGAGCCCTGCGGCGCGGAAGGCAGGGTGGGGCGCCCCCTGCCGTCGCCTCTGCGCTGCTGGCTGAAAGTGGGGCACTGTGAGTTGTAAGACCGTTACGCAAATGTTTCAGATATTTAGTAAATGCAATGGATTTGATTTTTTTTTCTTTCGGAGAAAGAAAAGAAAAACTGCTATGATTAAATAATGAGTATCGACACAAAGTTATAACCGGCATTAGGAGAAATGAGCAACAGGAGACGGAATGGAGGTAAAGAAATGTTTGTTCAAACCCTGCTTTGAAATGAGTTAAACCATTACAAATAAAGTGGTCATGAACTGTGGTCAGTGATCCTAGAAAAGAAAGTGCAACTAACTGCATTTGATACACTTGCTGAGGAAACAACATTGGTACACCGGTGACTTAGATTAATTATTTGCGCAGACGTGACACGACAGAATGTCAAGTGAGCTGTTAGCTGCGTTAGTCTTTCAGGTTTTGTTAAGTAAAATCCAAGAATTTGTGCAAACGACAACACGCAGAGGGGTCCCTCGCTGAAGACGCAGAGGTTTCTGCCGCTGAGACACCTTGTGTTTTTGAAGTGAGTCTGGGGTCTCCCCGGCGCTGAGCTGGACCGGACGGAACAGTTCGGCTGGGAAGTTTATCTTAAGGCTCAGAGGAGAGTTGACGTACGTCTTGGCTGGATGAGGATTGCTCCTGAGATGATAGAACAGTTATTACAGTTTTCCAGATGCGGTGCTGTCCTGTCGTTCTCGTATATATGCGTACATAATGTATTGTAAGTATATTAACTGAACAAATACCACTTTGCTGGCGTTGCAGGCTAGCTTGTAATTTAACATCAATATTCACTTATAAACAAATTGTATTTTTATTCTTTAAATTATGTTCCAGAATAAAGTTTTTTTAAAACACAAGGCGGTCACCGTGTTTTCGATCTCGATATAATCTGATAAACATTTACAAGACTGCATCCCGGAAGAGAATACCGGCTTTGAAGCCATCACCCCTCAGGCTGATATCGACTGGGTCTGTTGTGACCCCACAGTTACATCTGTTAAAATATTACCCGGATGTTGTGGTGAAATTCGTCAGAGTACACAGCAGATACAGTAAACCACAAACTGGTCGATCGATCAGGTCGCTATTCGATGTCTACCTTAGCGATATAATGTTACTGTTTATCAAACATTATGAATTTAAATGACTGGACTATACTAAACCATTGTGGATCCGTGGAGCCAGTGTCACAGTAAATATAGTCACCAGGGAACTCTCTGCGAGCTCCTTTCAAACCGGCGTGTGCTCTTCACCTGCCTGTTGTTCACCAGACTGCGATTACATCAAATCCGACAGGTTGTTGTTTTATTCAGGATACCAATTACACCTTTTCCTGGAGCAAAAACATATTTGTGACAATTTTTGTTAGACACACGTAAGATTTAAAGAGATTAATATTTCGTGTTTTTTCACACGGCACATTGTGAGAGGGTAACGTTTTTGGCTCGTTTCTCTTATGTCTGAGATTCCCCGGATTAACAGATTTGTAATCATGCTCGTTCTTTTCTCCAGATTTACACGGTGGTTGACATGAGAAAAATAAATAATAAATCCCTGTTTGGAACTGATTGGATTACGAACTGGCGGTCCAGTGGAGTGTTGGGTTCTGGCTCTGTCTCCTCCGGACTGGTTTCCCGGCTCTGCCCAGTTCCGCGGCGCGACAGGCGCTCCAGGGTGCAGTGGGGAACCCCTACCCCCAGACCCAGTCTGCAGGGCCCACACCGCGAGGGTTTCCGGGCAGTGGCGTTTCGGCCATATGTCCCGCTCCTGGCACTGTGGTCCGTCGGCCCCTGGCTGGAGAGAGAGGGAGCCAGCAGCTCCAGGAGCGGCTCTCTGTGTGTGGGTGGAACCGGCTCAGGTACTGGATCTGGATCTGGAACCGGCTCAGGTACTGGATCTGGAACTGAACTGGAACCGGATCCGACTCAAGTTGTGGATCTGGATCTGGATCTGGCTCTGGCTCTGGGTGTGAATCCTGCTCCGGTTCTGGTTGTGGTTCGGGATCTGGATCTGGATCCAGCTCTGACTTGAGCAGGACTTGAGCAGGAGTTGAGGAGGACGTTAGCAGGACGTGAGCAGGACTCAAGCAGGATGTGAGCAGGAGTTGAGCAGAGTTTAGCAGGAGTTGAACAGGACCTGAGCAGGAGTTGAGCAGAGTTTAGCAGGAGTTGAACAGGACGTGAGCAGGAGTTGAGCAGGAGTGGAGCAGGATGCAAGCAGGACTCGTGCAGGATGTGAGCAGGAGTTGAGCAGGACTTGAGCAGGACATGAGTAGGAGTTGAGGAGGACGTTAGCAGGACGTGAGCAGGACTTGAGCAGGACTCGAGCAGGAGTTGAGCAGGACTTGAGCAGGACATGAGCAGGAGTGGAGCAGGAGTGGAGCAGGAAGTGAGCAGGACGTGAGCAGGACTCATGTAGAACTCATGCAGGACGTGAGCAGGAGTGGAGCAGGACTCATGTAGGACGTGAGCAGGACGTGAGCAGATATGAGCAGGATGTGAGCAGGACTCGAGCACAAAGAGTAGGACTCTGGGGAGTCTCTGCAAAGGGTTAAACTGGTTAAACTCCACTTTTAACAGATCACTTCAGCTGGCTGTCCGAGAGCCGAGCTGGAGAGAGGAACAGAAGTCACTGAGTGCAGGGACATGAGTCACAAGCCCTGTCTGGAATCTGTACGTCTTCACTGGTGCAGAAGCTTTCTGCTGCTTCTTCGAGACCTGAGCTGAGTCTGCTCCTCTTTGCCTTGAGGTGTTGGCAAAAGTATCAAGACATGATATATGATATTAAACCACCAATATAGGAGCTGTTTTTTTCTTCAGAAGCCCCTGTCTTATCTGCTGTCAGTTTGTGCGGATGGCAGACTGCTTACAAAAAATCTGTTATGTACATTAGTGCACATTCAGAGGAAAACAGCCTCTGGGTGACAAAGTTATTAAAATCACTCTCTGCTTCTTGTTTCTTGTTTCTCGCTGAGCTGCTCTATCCCCAGTTTCAGGTTTCTGCATTGATAATCCCCCCAATGACAGATGTGCTAAACGAACCGGGGGTCTGTCACTCTGTGGTGAGGTTAAATATCTTACATGGCATCACACATAATTTATTGAAAACCGATACACACCTTGGAACACATGTGATCTTTTTTATTATTTTGCATTACAACATGTGAACGAAACCTGCATTCCAAACCTGCTGCTTCAGTAAGTGGAGAATACAGAAAAGTCTCTGAAGGTCTGTTTAGTATATTACTTTCAAGGTCCATTATTAAGATGGAAACAGCTTATGCAGGAATACGAACGAACCGAAGCTGCAAATGTAAGTAGTTTTCCGTCCACTGCTTGTACCCGCTTGTTTCAGACTTTGCAGGATCGTGTTGATGCAGCACGGCCGGGTTCTTCTCTCTCACACACGAATGCACGCATCGATTCAGAGAAACTACGACCTGCGACACTAACAACTACCCCCCCGGCGCTCTGCTCTGCTCTGCTCCCCTGACTTGTGCTGCTTATGTTCGGACTGTAGGGGCCCAGTTCACAAAGAAGAACAGCTGTTGCTGTAGCATTTAGCCAATACATCGTAGGGATGCAAGGAGTCACAGCGCAGTTTGAGGTAAGTTTAATTACAACGAAAATGGACATTTCCGGGAAATGGTGACGGAGACACACACACAGGATGCCACAAATTGCAACAGTTACAGAGGGTTTTGTAGTCCGGCCATGTGATTACAATTAAAGAGAGTTTAAGAGCGATGATTTCCCTGATTAGCCCAACGGCTATTCCTGATTACTTTATCCCACCTTTCAGCTATTCTTGAAGTGTCACCTACCAAAGCAGGTGTCTCTTTAACTTCCCTCAAGCCAGGTCAACGGTAACGGCCCTAGGCCAGAGTTAGATCTCTGCATCGTACAGTGCTGGATGAAAAAATACATTATCTACTCTCTGTGATGGGTCATAAGCCAGCGCAAAGGCTCTTAAAAAAGTTATCCTAATCTATTTACCATTCAGTGGTGTCGCCGACAATCCGCCAGTATTTGCGAGTTGAACCTGTGATGTCGGGTTTGCGGTGAGCTGCTCGGCTCGGGGAAAAGGAACACGGCGCCCAGGGCTCGGACCTCGTCAGCTCACAGCGGGGCTGTGAAGTGCGCAGGGCTGACCACAAGGCGGCACTCTTCATCTGCTTTTCGTTCCCAGCGCACGATAAAGGGAGGAGATCCCGCACGACGGCAGGGACCTGATGCGAAGCTGACTTGGTGCCTGTATCGTCGTAGCTGGATTCAGGAGAACTGGACGGAAACGCTCCGTCTTTTTGACTCACTGCAGCCTCCTGCTTGCGATTCAACAGCGAGTATGAAAGACACTTTCCTGTCAGGGTTGCTAGTGGTTTGATAATCACTACCCACAGTCACAGTGCTGTTGTAGCCACATGCCTTCTGTCTGGCCTTCCCATGCCTGTGGACGAGCACTGCACTCCCCTGGTCTGAACTAGACCTAGGCAAATTATTCACTCCCCTGCATGGACTTCAAAAATATGTAATATTCACGACTGATGAGGTCTAAATTCCATTTGAATGTATTTTAAACATTTCTTATGATAAAATCATCTATTCCTGATCATCAAACGCTGGTTCACTGTGGAGCATTTCAACAAAGGGGAGACCAAACAGCCAGAAAGGCAGGACGGTGTCCTGTGTAGGATATATACACACACCCCACACACACACCCCACACACACTTATACACACACACACACCCCACACACACACCCCACACACACTTATACACACACACACACCCCACACACACACCCCACACACACTTATACACACACACACACCCACACACTTATACACACACACCCCACACACACTTATATACACACACCCCACACACACACCCCACACACACTTATACACACACACACACCCACACACTTATACACACACACCCCACACACACTTATACACACACACACCCCACACACACTTATATACACACATCCCACACACACTTATATACACACACCCCACACACACACCCCACACACACTTATATACACACACACACCCACACACACTTATATACACACACCCCACACACACTTATATACACACACACACCCCACACACACTTATATACACACACACACCCCACACACACTTATATACACACACCCCACACACACTTATATACACACACACACCCCACACACACCCCACACACACTTATATACACACACACACCCCACACACACTTATATACACACACACCCACACTTATATACACACACACCCCACACACACTTATATACACACACCCCACACACACTTATACACACACACCCCCCACACACACCCCACACACACGTATATACACACACCCCACACACACTTATATACACACACCCCACACACACTTATACACACACACACACCCCACACACACTTATATACACACACACCCCACACACACTTATATACACACACACACCCCACACACACTTATATACACACACACACCCCACACACACTTATATACACACACACCCCACACACACACTTATATACACACACACCCCCCACACACACTTATATACACACACACCACACACACATTTATATACACACACACCCACACTTATATACACACACCCCACACACACTTATATACACACACACCCACACACAATTATATACACACACCCCACACACACTTATATACACACACCCCACACACACTTATATACACACACCCCACACACACTTATATACACACACACACCCCACACACACTTATATACAGACACACACCCCACACACACTTATATACACACACACACCCCACACACACTTATATACACACACCCCACACACACTTATATACACACACACCCCACACACACTTATATACACACACACACCCACACTTATATACACACACACCCCACACACACTTATATACACACACACACACTTATATATACACACACACACACACACTTATATATACACACACACCCCACACACACTTATATATACACACACACACCCACACTTATATACAGACACACACCCCTCACACACTTATATACACACACACCCCACACTTTTATACACACACACCCCACACACACTTATATACACACACCCCTCACACACTTATATACACACATACACAGGCACACACCCCTCACGCACTTATATACACACATACACAGGCACACACACCCCACACACTTATATATACACACACAGGCACACACACCCCACACACTTATATACACACGCACATACCCCCCACAAACGTATATACACACATACATAGGCACACGCACCTCACACACATATATACACACACACAGCCACACACACTTATATACACACATACACAGGCACACACACCCCACACACTTATATACACACATACACAGGCACACACACCCCACACACTTATATATACACACACAGGCACACACACCCCACACACTTATATACACACGCACATACCCCCCACAAACGTATATACACACATACACAGGCACACACACATATATACACACATACACAGGCACACACCCCCCCACACACTTCTATACACAGATACACACACTTATATACAGATGCACAGGCACACACCCCTAACACACTTATATACACGCATACACACATACCCCCCACAAACTTATATACACACATACACAAGCACACAAACCCCACACACTTATATACACACATACACAGGCACACAAACCCCACACACACTTATATACACACATACACAGGCACACAAACCCCACACACTTATATACCCACATACACAGGCACACAAACCCCACACACACTTATATACACACATACACAGGCACACAAACCCCACACACTTATATACACACATACACAGGCACACACACCCCTCACAATTATATACACAGGCACACATACCCCACACACTTATATACACACATACACAGGCACACACACCCCTCACAATTATATACACAGGCACACACACCCCACACACTTATACACACACATACACAGCCACACACACTTATATACCCTCATACACAGGCACACACACCCCTCACAATTATATACACAGGCACACATACCCCACACACTTATATACACACATACACAGGCACACACACCCCTCACAATTATATACACAGGCACACATACCCCACACACTTATATACACACATACACAGGCACACACCCCACACGTCGTATACATGCACCCTCCACATATCTGCATGCACACCAGTACAAATTCAAGCCACTGACTAACCCAGTCAGCATGTCCCAGGGAGGCGAGAGGAAATCTATATGGGCTCGAGGATTTAACCTGTTTTTCAGTAAGAAAAAGTTTGACGTTTGTGCCATAGAACAATTCACTGAAATGGCAAAAAAGAAAGTCGTAATTCAGTTCATAGTAGAGAAATATATGCTGAATTGTTATGTTTCACTAATAATGTAAAGGAGCATTAAAATTCTAAAGTTTGGCACAGTAAGTACAGTGTTATGTTTTTGCTGGTCTTGTAACAAAATTTCCTTCATAATACCTGAGATTAATGCAATCAGTTGAAGACAAGACCTGTTTCAGCTCTTGGGGCAGAGATCAGAGAGTGGGAGGTCATACAGAAAGTTAAATACAGCTGTTTTTGGAGGTGTAAAAATAAAATGGTCTCTTCCTCTTTTTGATGGATATTTATAACATCAATTTCACCTTAAAAAACAAAAGGAAAGAAAAGCAATTGGAAGAAAAAGAAATTGTACAAATAATATGAATAATCTGGATGAACAAATGTAAACATTTAACTATGCAATTTTCTAACTTTCTTGTTCTGTAATCTATGTTTACAATACACAGAAATAAAATGTCCATATACATAACCCTTAACTGAAATCATCTTATGTGTATTATTGCTATTAATACTGGATTATTAATGATTGTGCATTTCAAACTCTTTCTGATGAATAAGACAAAACTGTTGAGAAACAGTCACGGCCTTCCAGTCTGCATTACTTTCCAGTGCTGCCTAAATGATCAATATATTGGTATATCGTGACAAAGATAAACCGATCAGTTTATTTGTGCAGGGATATTGCACAAATAAACAAATAAATTATACTGCTGAATCAGAAATAGCTTAAGAACCAGAAATGATTTTATTTCTTCTATCTTGTTTCTTCTCATACCAAATAAAAATGTATTTTCTTTCCAGTACTGCATCTTTATTTTGGTGACACGCGCTAGACTTTGTGCTGAATAGTCCCAGCATGCTGTGGTGCTTCATTCGATGCTGAAGGCAATGCATCAAGAACTGATGGCCCCTCTACATCATCCAATCAGTTCCTGATGCAGTATCTGCCACATCAGAAAGCTCAGGGTTCCCCCAGCGCGCACGCTGGCTCAGCATCTGGTCCGCATCTGGAATCAGCAGAGGTGAGGCCAGCAACTGAGGAAGGCGCACTGGATTTAAATGAAAACATCAGAAAGGTGAGGATGAGGATGAGAAGGAAGGAAGAAAATGAAAAACAAAAGAAACAAAGGACATAAAAAGGCCAAGAGAAGAGGCAGCAGGCGGTACTTTCGACCGGGGCAGTTGAACTCGTTAAGACACGCTTGCTTAATTGCAGTGACATCCCTTTTCAGAGCCTCCTGCCCCCAGCCTCTGAGCGGTGGCCGTGGGGGCCGATCGATCCTGGGGCGCGGTAAAATCGCTGCGTTTAGCATAATCCCAGCGGCCACCATGAGAGGAGCTATTAACTGCTCACAGTTGCCAGCTGAGATTACGCCAGACCGCAGCCGCCACGGCGGGTGGCAGGAGGGCGCGCGTGGGCACACACCCGCAGGTCAGAGCTGGCGCATGGCGCCCCTGTGGCACAGCCTGTGGGGGCTGCGGAGCCAGATCCTCGCAGGCCAAGAGGCAGGAATATTCGGGATCACCCCTCAGTGCAGTCTGGAGACGCCCGAGCTGGGCTCTGTCGGCACAGACTGAGCCACAGCTACTTCCTTCCTCCGAACTCCAGGAGGGACAGACAGCGATGGGAGCTGGAGGAGAACGATCAAAGGATCTCTGACATATAGGAAGATGTTTGAAACATATTAAAGGTTCCGAAAGAGAGCGTTCAATCCGACTTGCTGGGGTTTGTCAGCTAGTAGCTTATTGATCTGAAATCTTATCCCAGAGAGAATCCGTCTCATCAGTATGTCAGGGTGGATACATTTGCCCAATGTGAAACAGACAGAGGACTTCTTTTAAAAAAAACAATCTAACCTTAACTTTTATTTGAATAACCCGTGATTTCATGTTCTGTATTTGTAGTTCCTAGGATCTGAGAGTTAAATTGATTTTATTCCATATTGCTCAGAAATAAAATCATATCTAACCAGCTGATGTAAAGTGGGTAACTGTGAACAGGCTAATCTGTTTTTTAAAGACTCGCTTGAGGAAATAGCACAGTGGGATAGTGGTTGGCTCTACTTGTCCCACAGTTCCAGGGTTATGGGTTTGATTCCAGATTGGGGTATCTGTGTGGAGTTTGCATGTTGTGTCTTACTTGAAGCTGTGTTCAAATAAGCTTTGCTAGGTGCTTCAGGATCCCAGCCGTGTGCAAGTTAGGAGCGGCTGCTTATTTTAAAGTCATTTTCTAAATGGTCCCTATCCAGGAGGGAGATCAAAGGGATTTGACACTTCATTCCCAGCACAACCAGTCCTGACAATGAGGCTCCAGAGAAACAGAACCAAACGAGCTTGATGGAGTGAGCGGCCTCGTCTCACCTGTGATCGTGTTCTGACACTGCGGGGGCGCGGGAGGTCCGCAGCAAAGGACCCAAGCAGGCCGGTCCCAGTCCCGGCACGGAGCGGACGGACTGCCGAATCTCTCCAGGTGATTGTGAGACACGGAAACACGTCACAGTTGCCTGCAGAGATTACACAGTCAGGCCCCAGGCCGGCAGGGCGGCCCTCCTGCTTCCCTTCCGCTCCGGGAGGAGGCCACAGTCTGGACAAAAGTCAGAACATAATCGCTGAGAAACGAACTGGGCGAATTTACAGCCTTCAGGTTTAAGTATCCTACCTGTCAAATAACTGAACGTGTGTTAATGTTCCTGCTGTGCCTCTGGAGTGGCATGGTCTTTTCTGCTTCCAAAGTTCCCTGTGCATTAACCCACAGGGCTGGAGGGATACTGGAGCAATCAGCTCCACATTTACTGGCAAATAAATACCGCTTTCATGTTTTTAGGAGGGAAAAAATAAAAATCGCTCTGTCGGATGTGCCTCTTTTTTAAAAAAGACCCTTTAAAATAAAGGTCTGTTCTGGATTCAGCATGCTGATTTTCTCCCTGAACTTGTACGGCTGTTATACAGATGTTTTTAGCTGCAGCAACAACAGTCACATAAATGAAACCACAGCCGGAGGTTTATGTTTTACTCTTCAGCTCTGTTTGCTCCTGTAGAAATGAAACGGCAGTCACTTGCACATGCAGCTGGGCTTGTGAGCTCCAGTACTTCCCAGAGAGCTTCCTGGCCTGTCCCTGGAGCTGCAGCAAGGTCTCCTTTCGGGATGTGAATAAACGTGATGCAATGGTGTTCGGGGAGAAGTAAACAACAGCTTAACCTGCTGCCCAGCCTGGCGAGTGGCAGAGTGCCCGCTGACGGTTAATCCCCCGCTGGCGAGCAGCGCAACAGCTGCCACACGTCTTGTCCTCAGTGAGCCCCCCGCAGCTCGGACACCTCTGCCATTGGTAGAGTCCGGTGGTTACCGTGGCGACGGCGGAGGCCGCACGTGCCCCATTGTTGGCGCCCCCTCCTCCGGGGTGAGCCGCGGGCCCCGGGGACGAGGCGCCTTTAAAGTGAGGTCACGACCTTTTGACCCCCCTCCCAGATTCGGCAACAAATTGAGAGGCAGTAAAGGCAGGAGACGTGGGGGGGTGGAGAAAGATGGATGGGGGAGAAAAACAAACACTTCATTGCTGTTGCCTACAAAAACAAAATGCTGCACATGCTAAAGTGTTACATTGAATCTGATTTTTTAATGTGGTAAACTAATCTACGCATATGGTTACCAAGGATACTTCTCATTTTCCATTCCTAAACCTTCCACTCAGAGCAACACCAGACGTCTGGGAAGGATTCATACGGATACCGCTCGCAACCTCGTTTCAGCAAAAGGCACAAAATATCATACAAGTTTCTTTAAATTCTTTAAATCTAAATTAGAACTATTCAAATAGAACAGTTTTTTCTTACATTCACAAATGATTAAACGTTCGCGTTTTGTTTTACTCCACAACACGGAGAAAAGTAAATGTTTCTGAGTTGCAACTGGTATTCGTGCTGTTGCTTAAGCTGTGGGCTCCCTCTTCTGGTTTACTAATATGTCGGTACAGAGGAAACACTGCTTAAATGTCCTAAGGTGAGGAGTAATTTCTCACTTTGTAAACTTGGGTCCTGCGGCCGCTCCTTCACAAAAACAACGCAGAGTCTGACGTGATCCAGAAATCAGTGTCTGTGTTATTCGTGCCATTCTGTGCGAGTATTGTTTTTGCTATTCAGAATAACACCATTATGCCTTTAAATATCACATTTCAAGCTACAGTGAAATAATACGGGTTATGTATTTTTCAACTGAAACACCGGGCTGTAATGGTCATAAACCATAGGTTTCGGTAAAAAAAAATATCGCACAGAATTGAAACTAACAGAATGTGTAAAGTGTTTCCTATAAACCCAGAAAACAGAAATCGGAACACGACTGCTGCTTCTATCAAGATGATTCCAGCCTGCGGTAGCTGGGCTCCTGTGCAGTCTGACAGCAGAAGAGTCCTGCGATTCAGCTCCCAGGAAGTTGCTACTTGTAAGCTGTCAGACTGCCATTCAGAGAAGTACAATTATTAACATACCAAGAGAAGGGGCATGTTTAAAAATCTCCTAAAAGATAACAGAAATCGAAATCATAATTAAAAACGTACAAATAGTAATTTAAATTGCGAAAACCTAATGCAATGGTGATGACCTAACATGCCGTAATTTCAATCTCCTTTCTTAAACTCTGTCATTCTGTTCAGAGAACATCCGAACAGAATAAGACACGAGCATGTTTATTTTTTTATTTTAATATACTGTTTGCGAATCAGCATTAAAATAGCCAATATTTCCCGACCGATTAAACTGAACCATACCTAAATCACGTTAGCTAAAACGTGTATTAAAAATAGTATTGGAATTAAAACATATCGGTATAAAATATTTGATGACATTTCTGTAAAAAAATATCGAATAAAATATCTCAGTATACCCCAGTAGCAACATTTGTTAAGGAAAGCTCCGTTTCCAGACCTGAGAAATTCGGCTGGTTGCTTGTGTGACAGAACTAGTAACTCGCTAGTGAAGGGACTCAAAATATCTCTAACTTGATTCAGAATCCGTACTGTAACAGACGCCTTCGATATTATATAGGCCAGATGAAAACAAATGACTGTCTGGTCCAAAACGTAAATAAATTGTGAACAGAAACTTAATCTTAAAAATTAAAAGTGTTACGTTGAATCTGATTTTTTAATGTGGTAAACTAAACAGAACTAAGTTCGAAGTGTGCACCTAGTAAGAACTAAGACATAACCACATGCACACTCTTGTTAAATCGTCAACTCTTTCATGCTTCTAATGAGCTTAAGTTAACACGGAGTATTTTCTCTACTTCATTACAGGTAACCGCGTTAGCAAGAAAAGGCTTCGAGAAACGGCCTACCTGATTCTAAGCTTGTGATAACTGCGCCTCCAAGATGAAAGGAAGAATAAAACGTGTACTAGTCATTCTTACAAAGCTGCGGGTCTCCCAGCCCTGACACAGGCCAGTGCTTAGTAACTCTGGAGTGCTCTTTTCTGTCCGACAACAGAGAAATGTAAAGTTTATTGGACGGAGCAGGCTGGCGGTGCTGGCTGCGTTATTCAGTCAATGGGCAGAGTCTTTCTGACAGTCCTGACCCTCCGAGCCGCGGCCCCGCTGCGCGCAGCAGGGTCGATCGCTGGACGCCATCTGTCAGGGCACCGGTCTGCTGCAGCTTTACAGCTGAAAAAAGTGTACAAAAGCAGAACAATTTGTCCGACATAGCTAAACGACGATTCAGCCATTAGCCATTTAAAAAAAAAAAGACCAGAACAAAGGTCTTAAAAAACACTGGCGCATTTCAACAAACACGTGCCCAGTCGTATTTGTTCTACAAGCAGGCTACGCGACAGAGAAGTTGATAAAGTCAGGGATCGGGCCGCTGTTGGTACAGCTGAGACAGGACGAGCACCGTTAGTCCACCTGTCCAGGCGTCAGTTCCTTCTCAATAATGGTTTGCGCATCTAAAAAAACAAAACATTTCAGTACTTGTTGCCATTTTGCAGAGATAATGTTGTGAACTCATGGTCAATAAACGTAATCACTGATTACAATTATTAGTACAAGACAGTGTATACTAGCAGTGATTAAAAGGCTTTCGCAAACAGAAATATCTGACTGGGAAGAGTAGCAGCTCTCTAGCCTCACCGGACCGAGTGGTCCGCAGTGCCTTGTCTCAGCACCTGCTGCCTTTCTGCTGCCCTCTGCTACTCTTCTGGTGGGTATTGGTTATGTGTGTCGCACCAGCTGCCGGCCCGGCGTCGGAGCCCGCAGTGACGCAGGGCGGGGGCGTCCTCGCTGTGGCCGTGGTCCGCGAGCCAGTTCACCGTCCCTCCGCCACACTGGAGCTGCTGAATTTGAGAAAATGCTCCCGGAACTTAACTGTCGCGAAAACGCCTGCTGTTACACAGTGTAGTTTTCCTATGTCATTACTTCAAAGCTAAACTAATTTTACAATACACATTCAACAGTAACATTATTTTTTCCTTTTACCTCAAACATATAATTAGCCTAAATTGATACAAAATAAGGACTTTAAAACAGGATGCACACCAGAACAGATCTCAACATCTTTTTTCTAACTCCAAACTAAATAAAATTCTATTTTTGTCAACCTTTTTAACTAGATGCAGGGGTAGTTTAACTATGTTGAGGTTCAATAAAAAAAAATAACAGTAACCTTTGAGCGTAAATAGTTATTTATTACAACCACACTGGAGAGCATCCTCCTCACCATTCAAAACAACATGAAGAGCCCATGCAACAGCTCTCATTATCTGGTCCTCCTCCTTAGTGTTGTGATAACAGTTATACCACATTTTCCTAAAACTGCAGGTTTTAATCAATACGTTCCAAAATGTAACTTCTTACAGATAACACCGACTGGACAATTCTCACCAGTTACACGGGAAAAGCGTTAGATGTAGAATCCAGTGGGATCACACTAATGTAACCCCTGTGCGTAATATTATCTTATTTGGGATTCATCCTTAAAATCTTCACCACCTGTATGCTACTTCAAGAAATTCCAACCCCTAATCCTAGATTTCTCCAAACATAAAAGATTTAAAGTGACTGCAGAGGCCACTTAACAAAAAGCTCTGCTGCTTCCAGATCCCACTGAAACATGAAGTTATGTGACCAGTCCTACCACAGCATTTTGGAAAAGTACAGCAGCTGTCAAGTTTTGGAATAATCCTGGAGTTTTTTTTCCTCAACTAGCAGACTCTGTTTGGCAGCTACAGTTTTCTCCCAAGAAAAAACAAGATGGAATTTGTCAGTTGGAGGCAGTTTTCAAAGGCCCGCTGCACAATAGCCCTGCCGCCTGAAGTCTGAAGGAGTCGGGGCAGCGGTGACCTCCTGCAGAGGTTAATTGTACTGCAGGTCTTTAGGCCCGGAGGACACAGCACTGTGCAGAATGACACTGAGGGAGGGGCAAGGAGGCAGGCAAGCACTGCAGGAGAACCGGCCTCTTGCGGATTATCCCAGACCTGGTCCTGGAGGGCCACATTGCCTGTAAGCCTTCCGTCCGACCTCTTAACGAGCTGAACCACCTCGTTACTGGTTTAACTGGACCTGTTGAACAGCTACTGTGCTTTAAACAGAGCTGGAAAGCCTGCTGACAGCCCCCTGCTAGGAGCAGGACTGGACACCCCTGTGTGAAATATTAAGCAGTGGGTTACATTATAAAAGCAGACCTGGCTGCTTTTTCATCAACCAATTAATTTCATATAAGGGCATCACAGATTACAGGAACCTTTTCAAATTACCAATTCATCTACTACATTCCTCCTTGTCATTGCTGTTAGCAATGAAATAGGCTGGTGACACATCGTGCTCTGATTCCCATCTAACAATATTTATTTCAGGTCTTCTTTATTGGACACATAATTTCTCAACACCCCATTGTGTCAGATGACATAGAAAGCTGACAGAGGAGGAGTGCGATTACATTTTACAGGTTTGCATATATCACCCCGGCGATTTGCAGTGGTTTAAATTTGCATTTATGCTGCATGCAAATGAAAGGAAAGCAATTTAGAGCTTGTGAAATCAGTGACCTTTCTGTTGCGTTCTCTGTTTGGGTGATCACAGCGATCAATACAAAACACGCATATGAGGGGTTTATAGCTGGATTTTCATTATGCTTTTTGGCATTTCATTCTTTCCACTAATTCCACTGCCTTTTGCTGTAACACAGATCTTCGGGCAAGAAGAGTTCACAGAGGCCCTGCACTGGCATGTCTACCTCCAGTGCAGTAACTTGAGCAAACTGAGACCTGATAACAGGGTGTAGGCAGCAGTGTGGAGCAGGAGTCAGGGGCTACACACTCTGAACCAGATGGTTCAAATCCCATGCAGGGCTGTACAGTTGTGACCTTCACTAAGACTACTCAAGTAAAAGCCCAGCTGTATACAGTAAATGGGTCTCCAGGTTATCACTGTAAATGAGTGTGAATTGTACTCAGTTCATCCATGTGCTAAAGAAAAGAATACAAAAATTACTAAAACAATCAAAGCTCAGGAAGACCTGACACATTTTTAGCTACTCCTCAGGTTTATCAGTGTCAATCTTACAAAGCCCTGATATAGCTTTCTGTTGTGAAAACCTGGCGGACCGTGACCAAAAACAATTCTCTCCTAATTTTTCGAATGAAAATGAAGCATCAAATATGGTCCAAATCATGTTCCTTTTACCTTAATATTGCCATTATAGACAATATTATTAATCACATTGTTCTGATTGGAATAGGTTTTTCAATCAATATTTATGATACTATTATAAATGGATCTTGCAGGAATATTCAGTATTCAGTCAGAAAAACTGACACCCAGCATCTTATCGTGTAATCATGAAGTTGCAGCAAATAAGTGAACAATGAAATACACGATGATTCCAATACTTATTTCTGCAATTCAAAAGACCTTTATAATGCACCGGAACCTTTACTCTTTCAAGGTACCAGATGACTTATTGGAACACCTTTCATACCTCTTGCAAGGATCAAGAGGTGTTCGGTACACTTGAAACTAGATCATTTTAAAATAAATGCCCCTTGACAAGCAATATTATCTAAACTGAATAATGTAAGAAAAACACATGTTTCAGATGCAGGTAAATACTCTGGCAAAACCAGACTCCAAAGGTTCAATGTTTGTTTATGCCACAACCTGTGCTTGTGCAGATCCTAGCTTTATTAAGGCCACACTTACAACAGCCACAAAAGCCACACATGCTGCCTTTGAAGGTCTTTTCCAGAGTTCTGCATTAAGACTGGTGGCATTGTATTGAGTAGATCCTTGGAGAGTCTGGTTTGGAGACAGCAGATCACCAGCATCTCTTCAAGGCAAAATGAAACGATGTGAAACACATGCCACACGTCTCCTTACCTTCCTCAGGAGAGGCTCCCAGCTGGCTCCCGGGGCTGGTCTTGCAGATGAAATGGCCGCGGGACTGGGGAACCTCGTGCCCCTGTGGCAGCGTGTGGGGGTCAGCAGTGAGACGCCCCTCTGTGCAGCCGGTCCAGCAGCCTCGCTCCTCGTGTGATGAACGGCCAGATTACATCGCCGTTGTACCGTTCCTCATCCAATTACCAGCTCGTTCAGATGAAGAACAGCCACAAAAGGTTGTGCATTCTAATAAGTGACCTTTTAAAATGATTTTATGACGGCACTACACGAAAGGAAGACACAAGCGTATCTCCGTATAAATCTGCACAATTCAGTCTCCGGAGCCAGACTGAGGGTAAGGCGTCTGTCACAGCAGGCAGGCTGTCTGTCCACCGAGGCCAAACTGCTGCTATCAGAAGGACCCCTCTGGCAGTTCTGTGGTGGAGGTTATTCATTAATGTGCTGATGAAGGACACTAGACTCCAGCTAGCTTCTCCAGTCTCAACAGACTGGCGCTGTAGTTCACTGTTAACATCACAGAATCGCAGAAAGTAGATGTTACAGGTTGACAGATGAAAAGTATCCCAATAATAGTAATATCGCCTTTATAAAATCTGTTCAGCTCTTGCAATGCAATGCCATCCTACATCCTACATCCTAGAGATTATTATCGAAGCTAAATTTAGGATGGACACTGCTCTTCAGATATTCTGAAGGGGGCTTTCTTCCACTCCCTGGTGAGATGGGCGATGACGTGCAGTTCTCCATCGCTGGAATGAAGAAATCAAGGGACGTCAACGCCAAGAAGTAAAAAAAAAGCTTTCTGAGGAGTCAGGAACTTTGCAGAACTGACCTGATTAGAAAAGGCTATTTTTATCAACACAACCGAAACTGCCCACTCTGAACAGGAGAGAGAGTTGGGTGCTATGCCTGTCCATAAGCACCCTCGCAGAGGAAGCAAGGCTGGGCCTCAGCGGGGCAGTGTCACACAACAGCTGGGCCCAGGCGTCCTGCCTCACTTATCAGAACCTATGGACACCCGCTCAGTATGTGACCTGACACCATGACCTGCTCAGCATCAGTGCTCAAGGGGTTGAAATAATAATAAAAATTTATAATTGCTTACACTTATATAGTGCTTTTCTGGACACTCCACTCAAAGCGTTTTACAGGTAATGGGGATCCCCTCCACCACCACCAATGTGCAGCCCCACCTGGATGATGCGATGGCAGCCATAGTGCGCCAGAACGCTCACCACACACCAGCTATCAGTGGGGATGAGAGCAGAGTAATGAAGCCAGTTCAGAGATGGGGATTATTAGGAGGCCATGATTGGTAAGGGCCAATGGGAAATTTGGCCAGGAAGCCAGGGTTACACCCCTACTCCTTTCGAGAAACACGCTGGGATTTTTTAATGATCACAGAGAGTCAGGACCTCGGTTTTACATCTCATCCAAAGGACGGCACCTGTTTACAGTATAGTGTCCCCGTCGCTATACTGGGGTATTAGGACCCACACAGACTGCAGGGTGCCGTCAATACTGGCCCCCACTAACACCTCTTCCAGCAGCAACCTTAGTTTTTCCCAGGAGGTCTCTCATCCAGGTACTAGCCAGGCTCACACCTGCTGAGCTTCAGTGGGCTGTCAGTGGTGAGTTGCAGGGTGACATGGATATGGCTGCTGGCATATAAGTCACAGTTCCTGAAATGGCACACTGGTGTCCGGGGTATTAAAGTAAGAAGCGTTCTGCTGGGCCGCACTTTGCCCCCTCACTGCTGATGGGGTGTCTTATCGGTCCCCAGCGCCAGCTGGCTTCTTCCCGCTGCGCGCTCCCACCTGTCCGCGCGCCGGTATCGGCGGGGCTCAAGGCCTCCCGCGCGAGAGGGAAGCCCGCAGCGCGCGGGCACAGGTGAGCCTCCGTCCTGCTTTCCCAGCGCTGCAAGTCAGACCTCAGTACAGTCAGACACGTCTATTTAAATATCATACGTTTAAAAATGATCACAATCTCTGCTGTCCGATATCCAGTTGCACCCAAAGCTTTCAGGGAGAAACGAAGCTCTTCCTCCGGTCTTGTCAGTTCGTGCTGGTTTTCGAGTTTGTGAAGCTTGAGCATACCCCTTAATCCCGGCTGCGGATTCCGGGACGGCCTTTCAGCCTCTCCGTGAGATGACTGATAGTTGTATTAGCAGCAACACTGTAAAAACAGCGAATGCCCAGACCCACCTGCCCGGTTTCTTGCCTTTTATCACCGCAATGAAAATCCACACCTGTGGGCAGCTGTTCCGCCTCCCTGCAGCAGCACCGCCCTGCTGGTCGGTCATCTGTGGGAATGACGAGTTCATATGATTCAAAAATAAAAATTCCACATCTGGAAAACTGAGACATACTGGTCATGCTTCCAGGCCATGCACAAATTCTGTGGTGGCTGTAAATTGCATGTGAGACCTGACAGTTTCTGTCACTGTGCGAAAGCTATATCCACTGCTCGGATTGTACTACGGAAGATCTGCTACAGTATATACAGTATGGCAAAATAAAATCGAGCCTCTTTTTTTCGCAGTAGTGCTTGTAAATACATGTTAATTTTTAGTTAACCCAGAAGATATTGTAACGCATATGAGTGTAACGCATATGGCCATCAGAGCGGGGACGTCACCGCCGTTCCCTGTAATAGCAGGACCACAGCCCCTGGGCTCTCTCTTTGGCTCACCGGGCTGGGTCCCTGTTGAGTGACGCGGGAGTCCCGGGTTCGAGGGGCCGACCTAACGCGGCAAGGGCGCCCACCTGAACTCCCGTTGCGTTACAATATGATTCTTTAAGGAAATTGCTTTCCCATCATGAAACTAAGACCTGCGATGATGTTATACACGTGGAATGCGGTAATTCTGCGAAACTCTATCAGTAATTTGAGTGAAACTCATTCTTTAGTTTTTCAAGACGGTATTTCAGCTGGCGGGATGTTCTGTAATGGACAGTGGACACAGCTCTCAAGACTGCGAGCGGCGCGTTTCCGGCCGTGTTTGTGTCGGAGCAAAGACCCGAGAGCCCGGGCGCCTGGGCAACAGCACGAGCCGGGAGCGAAACCGGTTCAGAAAGCGTTAACAAGTCGTGCGAGCGACACGCGCCACGTTCCGACGCGCAAGTACTCGCGCGGACAACCACAAGAGACGTCAGGCTGCCTGGCTAGTAACAGAAAATAAATAACTGCACGTCAGTCTAAAACTTCTCTGTAGTCCTTCCCTGTGTGGGCAAGCATTTAGTGGATATCGCTGGAGTTTGTCAATATTCAAACATGTTCCCGTTCAAAAAGTCTAAATTTTAAAAGTAAGGAATTTCATCTTGCAGTTAGACATACAAGTAGCTTTCCTTCTAAACAGATACTGGACGTAAAAAATGCACAAAGTGTGAATATTTGGAAATCCCCAAAATAGAGATATATCAATTGCCCAGTGCATTTTTGTTAGTTCGGGTTAGATTTTCATGTTTCGTACAGAATGTCCACTACCTCAGTCCTGTTTCCAGATCAATCACTCCCAGTGTGTTGTTCACCCTGACACACTGGTGCCACGGTGCTGTGGACACTGTGGACATTCCTGTTGGCTGAGGCTCACTTGCACTCATTTTGCAGAACTGTAATGATTATGACTTTCAGGAAAAGCAGCACACCTCCCTAGTTGGTGCAGGAGCCCTGATTCAGACAGCTCATACAGTGGTGCAGACAGGCCATCAGCACCAAAAGCATCTTATTTTCAACTCATCTGACTAGGGCCAGAGGGTCATCAGGTTGTCCTGCCAACTGAGCTTGTAATTGGTTAATTGAACTTAATTAATCCAATTGAACACCATTACCTGTCTAATAACCAGGAACTGATAAGCAGGATGCTGCTCCTGTGTTCTGAGAGGAGTATCTCTAAACTTTAGGAGCCCTGAGTTTGAAATGAAATCAGGGCAAAGATATTGGGCACAAAGACTTTTCCAATAACCCGACACAGGGATCCATTAAGGAGAGAGCAGTGTTGCTCACAGTCCGAGATCTCAATCCAGCTCACCCTTTGGCATTTCCATGGTAAAAGGAGGAAGAAGGCTGTCTGATAATACAAGGTTATCAGATGCCTGGTAGACAGAACTGCAGTGTGTGAAGACCATTGGCTCTCTGATGCTTTTACCCAAAGCAGCTCACATCTGCAGCCATTTCTGCAGCTGGGTGTTCCACTGCAACAGTGCAGCTGCAGACACACCTCCCTGAGCACCTCCCCGAGCACCTCCCTGAACAGCCCTGTCTCACCTGGCAGGTGGGAGGTGTGTTAATGAGCGCTGACGTCTTACGTTCCTGCACATTTGCAAATGTAACTTTCTTCTGTAAAATGTAGAGAAAGTTTTTTATAAATGAAAACATATACTGCATAAAAATCAACTACAATAAAGAGGGCATTAAATGCAGTAGCTTCTACATTCTATATTGATAACATACAAAAACACTTTTACTGTGATCTGTGCAAGGTACCAAATGCCTAAAATGTCTTGCAAACCAGGATTATGGCAGCTTCAAAATCTTTTACAACAATGTGTTTGTTTCTGCACATAAAAGACCAAAAATGACTCTCAAAAGCAAGTGAATTCTGAACACCTGGAGCAGGAAAGGAGATACAGTCTGGATGCCCTCCTGTGACCATCCCATAATATCCCATGACAGATGCTTATGTCACAGTCTTAAATTTCAAAACACTGCAAACATTTTGACAAGAGTTGTTTTAACAGGGCTGATTGTGGCTTTGCAGTGGTGATTCTATAATAGTGGCTGCTGTACCTTTTCCTCACATATCAAACTGTCGCTCCTTCACAAGGTTTTCCCTGCTGCTCGTCAGCAGGGTGGTGATTCACTGCGGGTGCCTCCTGTCCAGCAGTAATCTCACGGCACAAGCATGACTCACAGACAGGGCCTGTGCTTGCTTCAGACTCGCTGCTGCCTGTCCTGCCGGGGGTGGGAACAAGCAGTCTGCTTCACGCTGGCGCAGCGCGGGCCGGCTGCGGAGTGTTTCAAACCAGGACTCAGCGATCCGGACCCAGGCGGCCTGGTGTGTCTGCAGGCCCTCAGGCCAGCTGCGCGCAGCTGATCATGGACTCAATGGGACCAGTCTGATAGCTCCTCCCAGCTGCTCTGAGGAGACCGGGAATACCTGCAGTCACAGCGCCCCCCGCAGGACTGGGGCTGCCCTTCCCTGCTGGATCTGATTCATCGGGATCCTTCAACGAGGGCTTAGAATAGATTTGAGGCGTTATGTCCTTACGGTTATGAGACAGAGTTCTGAATTCAAATGTGCCTGAATTATTCAACTCCAAAATGATGTGCAATTTTTTAAAATTGTTTTCCTTTCCTTAGCCATCCCATTTTAAAAGTGAAAGAACCATGTTGCTTCAGGTTAAACTGAGACCAAAAAGGGAGAAACTTGCAGAAAGTCCAGCCCGGAGAGGGAGGAGACAGGGAGATAACGACCCAGAGACAGGAGCAGAGAGGCCCCGATGCTCTGGAGTGGGGTTTGCTGGGGCAGCAGATGGTGGCAATGTGCTGGTCAGATGATCAAAGCTTAAGCCACAGGTAAAGCCAGCTGTCCAGTTTAATTGGATGGTGACCCGCCCCCTTTTCCAGAGGCCCAAGATTATCCCAGGCAATCACAGGCAACATAAATTGGATTCAGCTATCTCTATAACATGTTATATACAGTATACTTCAACCACTTCAGTATAATCAACTGTTACTCTTGCATCTAATCACTGTTCCTTCTTATCAACACAGAGTGTTTTATTGAAACTACCAGTGAGTTCACCTGGCCTGCATCAGCCTTGATCACAATGTTTTGGTGTAGAATGGGAACAGACAAACTGATGATTTACTGTCATGAATTCAAGCTGTTTTATTTAGTGGGGTCAGGTCTTACAATTAGTCCAGATTTAAAAGTGTTTTTCTAAGACATAGGAAATAAGAACAGATTATCCCGCTCTTTCTGTACTCCCTATAGCTGCATTGTTTTGTAAACAAAATGTCCACTGGATATGAATTACAAGCCTTATTTGTGTCTCACAAATCCATAATCTTAAACTATTATATTTTCTAAAATTATTAGATATTGTAAATAATTTAAAAAGTCAAACATGAACCTTTAAGATGTACACTACGTCTACTGGTTATGTGCTTTCCTCACACCTCCCAGAGATGTGCTGGCAAGAGTGCTTGGTGTCTCTATAGTGTCCCTGTGTATTTGCAATGAGTGAGTGTGTGATGTAATGGGCTCTCTGTGATAGACTGTCCCATCACATGTCCAACCACAGACTCTGTGATGGACTGGTGTCCCACTTCATGCTCTGTGCTTCTGGGATGATCTCTGGGTTGCTGTGGCCTTTACCTGCAATAAGCATCTTTCTGACAATAGAAAGATGGATGTTTTTGCCATACAAGCTGGATTAAAAGAATATTTTAACCCATCCCCCAGTCACCAAAGACAAACGCAGCACTCAGTAGTGACTTTGTTTGACAGGGTCTCCATCCTCCACAGTTTCCAATGTTTGCTATTGGAGTAAACAGGTTCTGTTTTTACAATGTGTGATAACTGTGACTTCTGAGCAGTGTGTTACAAACACATTAGTACTTGTCTTAAAATGAACTTTTTATTTAAAAGAATAGTATTTCAAGCTACTACAGGTCTAAAATCATTTTAGATGGCCTGCTGTTCAAATAATTGACCTGTCAAACAATAATTTATGAGCATTCAAATGAAAAATTGTTTACATGTGCAATCTTCAGCACACAATAATTTAAAAATGAGATCTTCAAAGGCTCTTGATTTAAAATTATCTTTATATTCTGCTAAAACAAAACCAACAACCCAATAAGAGAGGTGACTCACAAAATAACTTATGCAGAATTGTTACATGATTAAATCATATTGATTACGTAAAGGGGCCATAAATATTTACAATTTAGGAAATAAATTAGCTAAAGTGCAATATCCCTGGAAAAGAGTCTGGGTTGAGGGCTATTTTGTTTGGAATGGTATCTTATAAGCTGCAACCCATATCAATAAATATGGCTGGTGTATTCACCAGAGGGGGTGAAGAATTGAGCACTAAGGTGATTGATTGGGGACCCTATTCCAATAGCAATCTGGGTGACCTTGCCCTCTCTGGGGTTAAACTAATTAGCCTCTGCCTCAGAATGACCTCCGCTGACCCCTGCCAAGAAAGGAGTGAAATTGAAAGATGACCACAAGCCAGTCCTCACTGGCCTTCTGTTAACCTGCTTCCCGGCCTGAAGAAAGTGACCGTTAGGGCCACACAGGGAAGCTCCCCGGCTCAGCTGCATGCCCAGGGCTAATGCCATTAAGAGCGCAAAGCATGCAAATGGAACAGAAGAAAGGACTCATCCCTTTGTGTTCCGTTCCGGGAGATGACCTAGAGTGGCCTCTGTTCGCCTGCCTCGGCCACATGCAGGACCCATACTAACCAAGCAGTAATGAAAGCCAAGGCTCACGTTAATACGCACAGAGGAAAGGACAGAGAGCTGCCCTCAAGTTATGCTAGGAACACACGGGATACAAAAAAATAAAAGGGTGAAAAACATTTAGCTGAGATTTCATAAAAGAAAAAAATAATAACCATAAATATAATGATATTAAATATATATGAATAAATGAAAAGCTACATTTTGAGAAGCACAAACATTGTATCAGAGGAAGCAGAACTCTTCAGCAGTTTCAGTGCTCAGGTTGCCCTTAAAAGCCAGGGGACAGTCTAGCAAAATAAGTCACCCTCCCCGCCAAGTGCCAGCGATTCCTAAATGCCTTGTGTCACCTCTGGACGAGCCACATCGCTGACCACATCGTCCACATGCTTCGTCACGCCGGCAGCCCTGGCTGCAGCGGTCAGCCTGTACCCTGGCCATGTCTGGCTGGGGCCAGCACCGCCTGCACGGACGTTCCCACCTCCTTCCCAGATAACAAGTGCACGGGCTGAGAAAACTGTATTTGTGTGCTACAATGCAAAAAGCTGTCTATGTTATCTACTGTACTAATTCTGTTCTTAATTTTTTTTTAAATAGATTGGATTCTGTGTCGGCACACACACCTGTTTATTGTAAAATGCCGTGAGCTCAGGGCTAATTTCTCTTCTAAAGCGAGTGGAGGCTGAACGCTGAATGTGTGTTGAGGGCCTGGTGTTGCCAGTCTCTCTTCGTCCATCAATAGGTAGCTCTGTCGCAATGGAAATGGAGCTGCTCTTGTCGTGAAAGGGGAACATAGGGTTCACTGCTGTCCTGCTACAGGAAAGGACAATAATTCTATCTCATATTATTTAAACCTAAAATAACACCAAATATCTCTCCATGCACTTCAAAATGTTTATGTGCTACAGTATCACTGGCACACCTAACATGTCTCAAATTGTAACCTGCTTGTTTTATGCATACTAGAAGCATCAAATATATATACTCTTCAAAGTTTAGCACTATATCTGACAAGCATAGCTGTTCTCATTTAATGGTTTTCTAATCTGTATCAAGGCTTCAGATTTGTCTGACATATGCATACAAACATACAAACATACCAACACGAATACAAGTACAGTGCATCTATCTGTAAGAATTGAAATACTACTTGTACCAGGGATTTAATCATAGTTAAAAAGCACCATTTAATAAAATTAGGAAATGCCTGTAAATCTCACTGGCTTCATTAGTATAATTTAATACAGTATGTTCATGAAATGCAAATACAATCACCTTCCTTTAAACTGTGGAAACTGATGCCGTGCTACAACAAATCACTGAGCGTGTTATCAGCATGTATCAATAAGCATAGAGTCCCAGTCATGTTTAAGAACTGTCTGTATCTATTCTGTTGAATATGCCCTAGCGTTCATCTCTCTGCACACGATCATATCATAGACAAGAGGCTGGCGTCTCAAAAAGTCTAGTTTTGCAGAAAGTCTGTGCAGTTTGACAAACAAGGTGGGCACGAAAAGGACCATCACAACAAGAACTGCCAACTACTGTCTACAAGTGCAAAAACACTGCCAGCCGCTGCCAACTGCCAACTGATCAAGTCTGTTTTTGTGTCCTAATTCCACAAAGTTGTGAAAACTCAGTATTTGCAATTTTGATCACAGAAAAAGTACATTCGCCAGGAATGAAGAGCTTACCAGCAGGTACTACTTCAAGGCAATGTGTAAAAACCAGGAAAGAAATTACCTCTTGAAACTAGTCGCCTTTTGTCTTACAGGAGAGCCACAACTGTCAGCTGCACAGCAGGTGTGCCAGTCCGTGGCGAGGTGCTCGGTGAGAGCAGCCGGCTCCTGGGGCGTCTCGGCTCCGCGCGCTGCAGCCTGCGAGCTGTCCCTCGGACTGACCTGAACTGGGGCCGAGACGCTGGGGGAGGGAGGGTGAGTGACCGCAGCCCATAGATCAAGCTCCAGCTCTGTCCGCGCTTCAGCCCCAGCACCCTCCTTGTTAATATTAATACAGAGCCATTCATCTGTAGGAGACGCAGGCCGGGCCAGCTGATGGTCCACAAACTGCCGCTCTGCCCTTTGGTGTGCGTCGTTTTTCGTGGCCTCACTCAGTCTCATTATACTACAGCCGGGATTAAAGCTGAAGAATAAGGAAAATCTGGTCCCTGGAATAATCGCTGCAGTCCAGCTCTCGCGCCCTGCACACACACACACCTCTCCCTCTCTCGCTCTCTGCACGAAGCCCCAGCTGATTCAGGCTGTATCCATCCATACATAAATCATTCCCTTATTCCATTGGCTACATGCTACATGGCAAGTATTGATTTTTCTCCTCTCTCCTTATTGCTAGGGAACCCATGGTTTTAGCAAGACTGGAAGCGAAATACAAAGGAAAAGAAAGAGAGAAGGAAAGAAAAAAAATAGCTTGTGCACCAGGTTACATTTCTGAAAGACGTCACAGCGGCTGTAATATTTGAATCCCAGCAGCTCTGGGGTTCTCCTGTACTTGTTTCCTGCACTGCACTGAAAGCCAGAGGGGGTGAGTTTCACCTTCGGGAAGTGGGATGAAACACAGTGCACACCCAAGACACAGGTCCAAAAACGAGTAGGCTTGGATGAAAGCACATTTGTGCAAAGACCTGAACTTTAAAAGACCAGAGACCGGCAAGCACTGCAGCTCATCCAAAGGACAGAAGACCTGGTGCAAAAATAGACTTTTTCATCACATTACGCTGCAGTAGCAAGGAATAAAATGGATTAGCTGTGAAAGTGAATGAAAAGCTCTGCTCAAATCGAATTTATTCGCTGAATTCAAGGATCTTTAATTAGATTCGTACTCCTGCACAATTTATTCCAAAAATATGCATTAGCTAGAAAAACAGACGACCTGTTTATGCTGTAAATGGAATAATTCAGATTTCCCGTCTCATACCAATCACACTTCTGATCAGGCCAGTGGTGCTTGCTATGGAAGTGAAGATTAAATGCATCTTTACCAATGACTGTCCTAAGTAAAGAAGGAATAAGAGGAATTGAATGAACATAATTCGTATTTTAGTCAGCGCTGAAAAACCAGTACTGCAGTTTGGGTCTTTTTGCTGAGAAGCCATGGTGGCGAGTATGTTACTCATTGTGTTTCCTGAACTGATCTACCTACGAGATACCACTGCTGTTAAAAACCACAAGAACAGCCAAGAGCAAATCCATTCAATGTAGCCTTTTCTCAGAGCTGGGAAGTGAGGAGTCCAGCTGTACTTTGCATCTTCTGAGAAACAGTTGTGCTGATGGACCTGAGATCACTTTGATACATCCTGCCTGTTCAGATCGGAAGGTCTGGGCGCCTCTCTCGAGGTCCGATCTAGGGCTGTTGGTTTCTCTGCAGGTCAGCAGGACCCCTCGACATGTCTTGTTCAGTCTCCCGGAGTTTTACAGCGGGACACCATACGACAGCCACAAGCACTGACCCAGAAAGAAGACCGCTGCAGATGTATCCCTGTGGTTTGGGGTGAATGGGTGGCAGTGGCTGCTCAGGGTCTGGAGCTGAGCCCTGGGCTCAGGTAAACTGGAAGAGTAAAGCAGGAAGAGGCGGCAGAGACAGACACCTTCCGATGCCCCTCTGCTGCAGGGGAATGTGGACAGTGTCACTCGGAGAACTGCCAGCGGTGGGCCAGCACCCAGTCCCATGTGATACACTGGAACTGCACTTAAACTCTACACTGTCTGATTGAAAACTTTTCTAGCAAAAAAATGAAAAGAACACAAAGCATTTGTATAATTGCTGTACCTTTATCCAGGACAGACTTATTTATTTGTTTTTAATGGTTTAATTCTTCCTGTGTTCTTGAATGTGTGCCTCATGAGTGGTGCACCACAATTAAGCACTGACAGAAACCTTCCTTTCGCTAACAGACACAGCTGAGCTTGGTGAGAAGTGTACTGGCCTTCTGATGTCTGATTGCAGGTTTAAAGGCAGCTTCACTGTCTAGAAACAAACTCTAGACACACTGAGCACAATGATTAAGTCAAGTCAATGGCCCTGCAGAGGAAACACCTGGCTGCAGTATTAGGCATCAATCCATTTACTGACCCACTAGAGCAGCACAGCTCTGAGTCACTACCCATCCAGCTAGAGCAGAACCAAACACTGAAGATAACTGTCCACACAAGAGTTTTTTATAAAAATATTTCAAATATCTGCAAAATCATAGGAGTTTCTCTAGGATGCAATTGGGTTACCAAATGGTTGCTTTAACAATATACAGTATCAAACAAATGTTTGCCCAATAATAAGTGTCCTGGAAGTTAATATATTATAAAATAGTAGCGCAGACCTGAAACATTGATTTAGAACTTTCTTGTGAGGTGACAGTAAATATGTTTATAATGAATCAAGTCATTTTTGTGTGCAAAGCTCAGTAACTGACAAAGTCTGTGATTTTAATGGGAACAGTCATGGACTCAGGCTGTGGGGAACTCAGTCTCACTCCCTCGATGGAGATACGCCTTGGAAAACTCAGCTGGGATGACCGGGGAAATCACAGAGGAGCGCCAGAATCCCAGGAATACCAGACAGGATGAAAGGTCATCTACAAGAACAGCACGTGGGTCGTCTCTGGAGGAGTGACCCACTGTTGCTGCACAAGTGGTTCACAACAAAATCTTTTCTTTGGGTCCTCTAGAAAGCAGAATGCGGACTTTGTTGACGAATAAGAGATAGTGCTTCACTTGCCACCAGAGGGAAGAAAGACAAGCGTGAGGCGGTTCAGGGGTCAAGCTGTCAGCAGCACTGACTGACACTGACCTCTGACCTCTGACCCGAGCTGTCATCGGGGGAGTTCACTGCGCAGGCTGCACGGGTGCGAGGGAGGGCGTTTCCCTCATCCGTTTTTTTTCTTTAGAATGGGCCTGTCACAAAATCAAAGGAATAAAATTGTTTTGATTCTGAGGGTTTGCCAAAAAAACATCATTTTCACACAAATAGTCTAGATGAACAAACGCACAGGTGGGGACAAATCTCTCAGCAGGAGACAAACCCCACACCTGTTAGGACAGCTCACTGCACGGGCCGGGTGGCAGAGGGGAGCCTGGGCGTGGCACCTTACTGGGCACAGTAGAGGGGGGCACCAGCCTCGCCATCTGCTACAGAGCCGAGGGCTTGTGTACAGCTCAAGCTGAAATGTACTAATGGAAACGATTGTCTAAATCACTGAAATTAGACCAGACCCCTGCAGGCTAAGCTGTAGGGGCCGGCCAACTCTTTCTTATTTTCTCATGTTTGATTAGCGCCGCAGTAATTAGAGAAATTACTGTCTGGCTAAGATGAAGCAGCATATGTAGCATGCTTCTCTCTCTGGAGTCCACCCCTACACCCCTGCTTAGTGTTTAAAAAAACCTCTCTTATTCCATTGCTCAGACCCCCTCTCATTATCACAGCTCTTCGTCTTCAAAGTTGGGTTAACTGCAGATAAGCGTGGAATCATTTTCATATGCAACACCTGTCTATTAAGAAAATGTGGTGGTAAATACTCAGTATCGGGGTAACTCGGTGTTGGGGTGCCACCAGGAATTTACATTTGTTTTGATCCTTCTATACAAGATTGACAGCCACCACCTTGGGCCTGATGTCTTCAGATGTCTTCAGGAGCTCCGCAGGACTGGGGCGGGGACACAGCCTGATGATGCATTCAGTGTTGAACCAGGAGGTGGCGCTCTTCCCCTAGAACCAGAATTTCCATTCCAACATCCCAGTATGATGGAAGGGGCACCGTGTTGGAAGAGAAGCCATCTTTCAAATGAGACATTATATAGAGGTTCTGACTAATTGGTCATTAAAGTTCCTTCAGAACTGTTCGTGAGAGTTGAGGTGACCAAGCATCCTGGTGAAATTCCTCTCTGGGCTGGTATAGTCCGGCCTCCCTGCAGTTGCCCTTTGACTCAGCTGGAGCAGCTGAGTTTCTCTCTCTTGGCTCTGGCCTGCAGTGCATGGGGTTGCACTTCAGTGGGGGATGAAGTGTATCTTCACTGTATTTGTATATATCCGGCTTTTAAAGCACTTTTGGACGAAGTGCCATATAAATGCAAAGAAATATGATGCATTATTATGTATTATGTATATAATATTATTGTTTTCTGACATGACTCTTAGTATTGGAATATTTGTCCATCTCACCCTGGAGCTGAGGAGGGGAGAGGCGCTACCTCAGCTGGAGCAGTGCTGCAGTGCACCCAGCAGGGGGTGAATGCTTCGGCTGGGACGCCCCTCGCCAGAGCAGCAGAAAGAACCTCATTCGAGGTTTTAATGAACAGCGTGACACTGCAGCTGAAGTAAGGGTGAAGTAAATTGATTTTTTCTCCCCTGCATTTGAGAAACTGTGTTTGAGTCCTTTACTTGTTCATCATCTGCTTTTACCTGACTGAACTAGGCAGAAGCAGGAGACCAAGAATTCAGCTGTGCCCTCTGAAAGCACGTCCTGGCAAGACAGCCGTGTTGAACTAGAAATCTTCAAACAAACAACAAGGATAGTAGATAAATTAACAACACAACCTGATACAGTCCGACTTTCAGAAAACTATTAATAAGGTTCCTCATATAAGGCTGATTCACAAATTAATGAGCAATAGGAATCCACACTAACAGGAGACTGCACCTTGTCTGACTGAGCAGACGTAAGCTGTGGTGTACCTATGGGATCCGTTTTACATCCATTGAGCTTCTGACCAACACCAACAAGTTGGATTTCAACAGTTAGTAAACAAAGTGTTCGCTCTAGGAATTGGCAAACAGGGCAACAAAGGTTTACAAATGACTTCCTTGTAGAATGGGCAGACACGAGGCAGTGAAATTGAACATGGACAGGTCCGAAGTGATTCACACTGGGTATAGGAAAACATGCTGTACAGATCATGTGGGTGATTAACACTGCAGGGGGCATTTCGACACCTTGCAATGTAGCCGGATAGACGGCTCTGTGTGACATAACAACATTCAGTGACAGGCTCAGGGCAGGTAAGGACAGTGTATCAGGTAACAGAGACTGCCTATAGTGCCTCACACACAAGTTTGCGCTTCACAGATCTGTACTGCAGTTAACAATGTGATAACAGGAGACCATGTGGGCACAGAAAAGAGAACAAACTCCTGTTGGGAGAAAGCAACACTTTGGGGCCTCAGACCCCTCTGTTCCCTTCCCAGTCAATCCCTTAGTGGTGCATAAATTATCTGTTATCCTGATCAGTTTATGGAAAGAAGAGGGCTGGTATTCTGCCCTCCTGGGTCTAATTTGAAGCCTACAGAAGTGGAGATGGACAGAATCACCGAGTGTCTCATTCAAGGTCTTCGATTTGCACTTAATGATTCACCAGCTGTGGAAGGAAGCAGATGCATTGAACTCCTGGGTCCTTCTGTCCCAGGAGATGAGCTACGGACAATGATGCAACAAAAATGCTCAGCATCCCTCCTAAGCTGAAGCAAATTCCCAGTTCCAAAGGCCACATCCAACAAAATCCGGCGCCCTCCGGCATTCAACAGACCCTACAGAGCCTGAACTGTGAACAAAAAAGAAGCCAAGAGCCTCAGAGGAGCCAAATGCTGCGTGACTTCAAAAGATATAATTTACCTGTCAGGATGATCACAAGTCTTGTTTAACAATCAGCACACCAACAAAGGGACAGGATCCAGAGTTGGGCTCCATGTGATTCACAGCGCTGTTGGACGTTTGAGAAACCAGGCTGTCTTGTATGTGCTGTTATCCACCAGCACAGTGTCACGTTCCTTTCTGCAGCCCATCAGAAATTCTCTTTGAACATTTAAACTCTACCAATATTTATATTAACATTCTGCATCCTATTGATTACAATGACTATCAAAGACTGATTCTATATAAATCCAGACTACTAGTATTGCCACTGTATTTTCACGGTTGTTGCTCTGAGCTTGAGAAATGTGGACACAGAATAACTGAACAGATCAGTTTTGGTCTTAACCTGGAGACCAACGCACTCAAGTACTTGCGCTCTTTCCTGAGTGGAATTTCAGCAGCGGAGAGAGCAGGCTCAGCCTGGCCTGGCTCTGACGCAGCAGGCAGAGAGATGCACGGGACACAGGCACAGCAATGGGAAGCCAGGCTTTAGGAAGATCAGACTGGGCCTGCCATGCAAACAATGTGCTTGGAGGTCATTACTCTCATTCTGAGCATTTGTTGCCGGTAAATCTTTTAGAGACGTAACCAAAGGGAGAAAAAGGGGGTCACAGACAACGACAGATATTAAGACATAATCTGAAAATGCCTGTAATCCTTGAGGAAAAGCTTGAGCAAGACAGAAGCAAGACAAGGCAGCTTACATTGGGGACGGAAGTAATTGAAAATCTGTCTCTTCAGCAATAATGAATTCACAGGGTACTAATTTATGGACAGCTATCACCCTCTCTAAGGTCCCACATTACAAAAATTCAGCACGTTTCTTACCAACTGCCTGCCATGTGGACAAGGAGATAATACTGTTAAGCCTCAGCAGAAACTGCAATATATTCCACATTCTTCAGGTCAAAGGGGAAATTAGTACAGGCAAAAGAGTTGATCACTAGAAGGGATGCAGCTCTCCATCTTAATGGCTTGAAAAACAGATTTATATCAGCCACAACATCTCTCCCATGCACAGACAGTGGTGTCCCAAATCCCCTCATCTAATAGGATTGACTGTGGTTGGTTATTTTTCATCCAAACATACATAAAACATGATTATTGCAACTAAAATGTATGAATCACTTTGGAAAAAGTCCAGTCTTTAAAGGGACAGTCAATATGTAACCCACCTAGAAGAACATAATTTGAAAAAGAAAAATCGATTTCTAAGAAATATTGTAAATATGAATCATGGTTAATAAAGTGAAGATGTCTTTCAGTTATAATTCTTGATGTGCTTTTGCACATTTCCAAATCATTCTCAATTGTGCTCAAAAAGCACAGTATTTCCAGTATAAGCACAGGCCCAAAGTATAAGCACAAATTTCGTTCCGCTTCCCAGTTTTACTTCTCACCTGCTGGAGGGCATCTGCCACGGCAGTCCTCTCCCTGGACTGTGGTCCCGAGAGAGGAGTGCCATCTGCTAGTACACCACCCCCTGACCCTGATCCTGACCAGACCCACTCAGCTCCTGGGGTCCTGACCACGCTTGCACAACCACATCAGTTCTCGTTCTCTGTGGACTGATCCTGAGTGGCACCAAACCTTCCTTTTCAAGATCCTGCCCACTAACCTTCACCACCTCGAGTTGAGTAGCGGTTCCCAATCCAGAGTACCCTGTGTCTTCTGGTTTTTGTTCCAGCTCATTTCTTAACTACAGGGTGACTATTTCAGTCATCCATTTTGTAAAAAGCAGGGCAGTTTTTGTTATCCGTGACACAAACATCTGAGTGAGCAAACCCCAAAAATTAACTAACTGGACCACTGCAGAAGGAAAAACCATTCTTTGTGGGGGTGTTTGAGACACTGTCTTTCTCCCTTGTGTCCATTCATCAGAAATTGTATTTAGACAAAAATTGAGCAAACCTGATACAGAGGTTGAGGAGAGACTGCATGAAGTTCTGTGGACTGCAGTGTCTTTTAAACAAGACTCTTGATTGAGACTGGGAGCTCAGGTACAAAATTCTACTGCACATCCCTATGATAAAACCTGACAGCCTGCTGTGTTTTCCACCTGGTAAAGCAGAACAAGGACCTGCTCAGCTGTAGCGAAGGATGTCCAGTAGGTGGCACAGTTTGCCATCGCTGAATACGATGAGGTCGGCCGGCACAGCTCACCATCTCCCCTGCCGAGAGCGATGCCAAGAACTCCCCCTGGCACCTTCCCCTGCTCCAGCCAGGGCTCAGACATGCTGCAAGGACAGGTGGTTTACTACCCCCTGCCCGTGTCCTGTCAGCATGACAGCAAGGGATAACTTCAGATAAAAACCACAGTGCTCCTCGTCTGGGAACTAAATCAAGTCTGAGACAGTTGATGTGACGAAGATCACTAGCTGGCTTTAACTAGTGGTTACAAGTGAGAACAAACTGCAATTCTCTGTGGCACAATGATGCCCTGCAAGCAGACCCATCCGAGTGGCTCAGTTTATCTCCACTGACGGCTGCTTGTTTCTCACAGGAGCTCCAAGAGTTTCTGCAGCAACTTCACAGAAGACAGGAGAAAGGACAGGACGTCGTCGTCTACATTTATTGAAAATGCTAAAATAATATCAACAGCACAACATACTTGCTGATACTGGTTTGATTCCTGTACAAATCTGTTTCAGTTAGTGTTCTACAACCAGTAAAAAATAAAACGAACAGAAGGCAACTCTGAAAAATGTACAGGAAAGGGGGGAAAAAATTGGAACTTTAGTGGAATGTAGTCCTTGCCAACCAAAATCCATCAATAAAAAGGAAAAACAGACTTTGGCAGAGATATTTCTCAAGAGTGGCTGGAGAAATGCATTCAATTTTAAAGGCCTTTAGCTGGCTGCACTTAAGATGTGAGGCTCCTGTGCAGAAAACTGGGAGCCCTGTCCACACCTAACACAGAACATCAAATCAGCCACTTTTTAACTGCACTCGCTTACTTAGAGTCTACTACCAAGTGCAAGGTTTTTCTGAAGGGCTCATCATTTACTGCCAGGCTTATCCACAAACTATAGTGACCTAAGTGGCATTACTTGTCACACAAGCCTGATCATTAAAATTAACATTACTAACGAGTACCATCCGATGAGTGTAGTGCAAGATCACACATTTTGAAATGTGTTCAAAAACTGCTGCCAAACGAGGCTGAAAGGAGGAAGAAATGCAGTCAGGCAGCAGAGAGCTTCTGAAAGAGAGACTCTCTCAGCCACTCTCCTGTCTGTATTAGAACAGATGTCCAAGGACTGACACTGCATGAACAACTTGCACCTAAAATCTACTCCAGTCTCATCTGTATCACACATAAATAGTTTTAAAAAATATATAAAATACTGAACATCAAAATAAAGAGGTTTTGTATACTTAGGTTTCAAAGACCATACCAGACTGAAAAGAGAAAAGGATTTTAACTGTCCTGTTCTCTGCACTATTCAGATGTACTGTATGAGGTCCTTTAAATGTAAATACCCATCCCTACTGATGCCTTCTAGTTAGGTTGTTTTTACCTGCAACTTTTAACAAGACTGTCAGCTTAAACAGTCATCCTGTTTTAGTCATTACCTCATCCTCATCTTGGTGGGAGTAAAGGAATCTTTAAAAAAAGAACTGAACATTTAAAATTATTTGCTTTCACATAATGTCACGACTAAAACATTGCGGATTTTGTGAAGATGAACAGCACTAAATGATCTCAGGACATCTTGAGCTCCTGGAAATACCCCATTCAGCTCTTTTTAGGCAAATCTCCGTCGTGTACATGCTAACAATAAGAAAATACTCGCCCCTGGACAGAATTTACATAAACTGTAACAGTAACTTGCTGAGGTGTGTGGACAGGGCCCAATTAACCAGCCATCGAGAAATCGCATTGTTCTCACGCCGTGAAAGTACAGGTGCTGTCGTACAATGAAATATGTATTCTACATTTACTCTTTAAAAAAAGTCACGCGCCGTTCGGGTTGGGCTGGGGATTGGAAAGTCCAGTGGATGCAGGCTGATGGCCGCTGGGATCCTGGCAGGCGTTGGTCTCTTCCTAGAGGTCTTCGGGTTGGGGTGTGAAGAGAGATGAGAGATCCGAATTCTCACCGTCCACAACTTCCACACCGGTCTCCGGCTTCACCTTCTTGAAGAGTGAAGGGAGGTTGCGGATGTGAACCTCCTTCTTGAACTGCTGTCCCACTGGTTTCTGACAGGAAACAAGAAGCTGCTCATTCCCAGGTGACACTGAGGAGCCTAATCCAACTGTTACAGTGAGGTAGCAAACCATCTTCAAAGAGTACCATCTTAAAAACAGATTTGTATCCACAAATCAGGAAGACTTCCAAAACAACCCATCAGGGATTTTCTTTAACCTCAAGAACTATTTTCGATAACATGCTAAAAACGTTTTTGCATAATACTGTTACTGAGACGATTCGTTTCCAAATAAACCTTCCCTTTAGTCAGGTGCCAGCAAGCCCCCTGCCTCAGTGTGGGGGTGTCTAAATCCACTCTGAACAACCTTCAGTATTTCAAAAACTCGGCTGCCAGAATCCTCACCAGGTCACGTGCAAGTGATCACATTACTCCTGTCCTAGAGTCCTTGCATTGGCTTCCTGTCGAAATCCTCATGCTCACCTGTAAAGCTTTATATGGCTTGGTATCACAGTACCTTTCTGAGCTACTATCATCCTACTCCCCACCTTGCAACCTTCATTCGTCTGACTCTGCTCTCCTGTCTCCCAAGCTTGTCTATATTCAATGGGTGACTGGAGCTTCTCCTGCTGTGCCCCATAGCCCTGAAATTCTATCCCCAAGGATATCAGAGAAAGAAATCTTACCTGAGTGCTTTGAAATCCAGATCTAAAACCTTTTTAAAAAAGTGTATTTAATCAGACTGCTCTGTGCATCACCTTTCACATTCTAAACCCTTGATTTTAATTGTGTAAATTGTTACCCCATTGGCCTTTATCAATCATGGCCTCATAATAATCCCCATCTATGAACTGGCTTCATTACTCTGTTCTCCTCCCCACTGAGAGCTGATGTGTGGTGCGAGTACTGGTGCACTATGGCTGCTGTCGCATCATACTGGTGGGGCTGCACACTGGTGGTGGTGGAGGGGATCCCCATGACCTGTAAAGCGCTTTGAGGCGAGTGTCCAGAAAAGGGCAATAATAATAATAATAAATCATGACCTTCAGGTTGCGACTGTTCTTACCCCAACAATGCCAGTGATGAGCTTTTTGAACTGATCCTTCCTTTTCTTGTCCCCCTGCTTCTGAGGCACGGGGTTCAAGACCTTCTGCTCGAACAGGTCGAGGGCTTCAATCTGGAGTTTCGGGATCTGAACCATGACGGCCCGCAGCTCTGGGTAGCGCGGCCTCTGTGAAGCACAAGAGTGGCTGAGCGGGGGGGCGTGCCTCACACCTGCACACAGAGTGCCCTCTGCAGCACTCAGACTGGTGCACAGTGGCATCCCAGGCAGGTGCAGGGCTTGACTGCCGTTTCAAAAAGAATATTCAGCTCTCTCTTCTACTGAAACATTCATCAACAAGAATTTAACAGCACCAAAGAACCCAGGAAAACACACGAGACCAGAAACAAGGAAAGTGAAGGAAATAAACCTTTTCCCCAAACCATTCCTGCTCTTCTAATTCATCTATATTAAAAACCTTCTCTTCAAAAAATGTTTAAAACAGTCCACTATTTGTCTTCCTGTATATCACTGTTCGGAATGACCTATTCATCCTGTTCAGGATGATCGTTTTTCAAAAGCAAATTCAAAAGCATTTTTCAACAAACGCATGAATTTTGGCATCAACCCATAAGTCTGGAGAAGAGTTTTCTACAGTTACTGCTGATTGCGGTAGAGGAAGTGTGGCCACAACAAATCTGTCCATTTTGTTCCTTACATCAGTACCATTTCAAACCTGAAGCCACTGCTGAGACCTGCATCGAGGTGCTAAAGGATAAGAAGAAGCTATATTGGAATGAGATGCCTTACAGCTCAGTGTCCTTTCCGCCAGTTTATCCGCTGCTGGAGAGAAGGTGCTGCCATGTGAACAGGGTAAGCGGAGGTCAGAGCAAGCAAGCAGTGATGACTGCTGAGCTTCGAGCCTCTGCTGGAGGCGAAGCAACTATGAGGAAGTGATGTTGAAAAGACACTTTCCAACACTGGGCCCGTCTGGGCCTGTGAGCGGGGCGCAGAGCCCCAAGGACTTACCAGGGCGTCGTAGATTTGGAAGGCCAGCTGGGTGAGCGCAGCATTGCAGCCCTCATGCTGCCCGTGCACCTGCAGGCCCTTCAGCACGCTCATGTAGAACCAGCTGACGGCGTCAGGCAGCAGAGTCCCGCCAACCACCTGCACACACAGACAGGAGAGACGCCTCTCAGAGCAGAGTCTCCCACCGACAGGGGGAGACGCCTCTCAGAGCAGAGTCTCCCACCGACAGGGGGGGACGCCTCTCAGAGCAGAGCCTCCCACCGACAGGGGGAGACGCCTCTCAGAGCAGAGCCTCCCACCGACAGGGGGAGACGCCTCTCAGAGCAGAGCCTCCCACCGACAGGGGGAGACGCCTCTCAGAGCAGAGCCTCCCACCGACAGGGGGAGACGCCTCTCAGAGCAGAGCCTCCCACCGACAGGGGGAGACGCCACTCAGAGCAGAGCCTCCCACTGACAGGGGGAGACGCCACTCAGAGCAGAGCCTCCCACCGACGGGGGGAGACGCCACTCGGAGCAGAGTCTCACAGAGCCAGGAGACAGGGGATAGACGTCCCAATATGATCAGTGTTCGCAGCAGGTTCGGCAATTTCTTACTCCATTTAAGAACAATTCCGACCCAGTTGTACCGATCATCAGTAACGAGTGACCCACCTGTCTGAGAAGAGTCCAGCAGACGACGGACGCTGTCCTCTGGCAGTTACTGGTGTCCTTCCAGGACAGGCAGCTGAATGCAATGGTGAGGAGGGTGGAGTATATGTCCTGAAAGAGCAGAGGCAAACATCAAGCAGGAACATTCTTCACGCCAGACAGCTTCGTCCCAGCCTGATCCCGAGGGTGACCCTGCCAAGTTACCTCGTGTTTCAGCAGACACTTCCCCAGTTCCGTCAGCTCGTCACTGGGGTACGTCGGGGCGACTGGGGGCTGAGAGGAATCCGTGGCCATCATCTCCTCCTCTAGTAGACCAGAATTAAAAAGAATAGCAAAAAAATTAAACAGTGCTTTTTAGGGATCGGTTTTTAATTTTTAAGAACAGAAAGCGAAACAATCTGCCTTACCGTCCAATTCCTCTTTATTTCCTGAAGATTCAGGTGCCTTCTTCAATATGCAGGTGACCGCTGAAATACAGAAAATCACTGGTCAGCTGTTATTTCAGCTAAGTGGACATGCACAAGTGCAGAGTCCAGTTGTAAGTGCACCTGTGTAAGGGACTGCACCGAAACAGAACGAATGGCCAAGAGCACCTGTTGTCCTAGAGTAAAGCTTTTTAGAGATGTGCCAATTTTATCCCAGGGATTACAATAAGAGACTGACCAAGTGCATTCTGAATAACCTGCACACCAGTGGTTACCAAAGAAAACGTCTACTGGGACACAACAACAATACAAAATTCAAACTGACTTAAGTGACTTCATTTTGTATTTCTGAAAACACCAAAGACAGACAAAAACACCACAAACATACAGCCCTAAGCAGAGGTTATGAAATCCAAAAGCGTTTCAGGTTTACCACAGCAGTGACAGAACCAGCCACTGCAACTGGCCAGAACTTACTGAGCAGATCCAGGATCTCCCGAATCACCAGGCGCACCAGCTGCTCCTCCAGCATCTCCTGAGTGACCGGCTTCTCCTCGCAGACCTCCTCTTCCTCAGCGCCACTGCAGACAGCAGCAAGAACCAGACTCAGGACAGTCACACAGTGCAGGAACCACCAGACTCGGGCACCTGCCCCTTTGACTTCATGACACAAATCAAAATTTCCATGCAACAGTGAAGAGTTAAATACAAGTCTCTCTCATGAATAACCGCTATTTTATCTATAAGTTTGTGACAACTTTCTGGGTCCTGTGCTCTTGAAGACATTACTCTGCCCAGTCTGTTGGGGAGTAAATGTTGGAGGCAAGAACACAAATCTTACCAAGCACTGCTCCTCTGATCGATAATCTGCCACCTTTGGTGAAACCTCTGTATTGGAGGGAAGAAAAAAAGAGATGATGTTCAGGGCCACAGTGATTCCAACAGTCTCTCTAAATCACCACGCCTTGGTTCAGGGAGGCAAAAAAAACCTTGCTGGCATCAAGGGTTTGAACAATTTGTTGAGATTTTCCATTTTGCCACAACCCTTAGCAGGAATAAGCCTCTCCCTGTGAATGGATGGCCATATCCGGCCTTTTAATAATGACAAAAGTAGATTCAGTTGTATTTATAGAAGAAAATTGAAAAACAACAGCATATGGACAGTATGCGTATGGTTAGGCACATCACATCAGAATATTTCAACCAGATAGCAGTATGTGAAATATGACCATTGCCCAGCCCTGTTTTTGTCCAAGTTTTTTGCTAGGCAGGTAGGTCAGGAAAACATCCAACATGCCAGCGCTTCTGTTCACTCGCCCTCCCACACCCTGTGCTGTTCTTCAGGGGATCTGCCCCTGTAACCCCTCAAGCTTGACACATATTTCGTCATTAACTACAGACACAGCTGTGTGGGGGGTTAAAACACGCAAGGCTGGGTAGGGAAGAGAACTGTCCAGGAGAGAGGTCCCCAGTGGCTCCCTGCAGAATGACACAGCACACTATCTCGAGGTCACAGACAGGCAACTGGGGAGCGAAGCAAGAAAGTCCTTACCTGCAACAGGTAGGTGAAGAGTGGTCCGAGCAGCGGGCAGAGCAAGCTGTCGTAGTACTCCGGCGGGCAGGACAGCACCAGCTGCTTCATGAAGACCCGTGGGCACAAGTCAACATTAAGGAAATGCAACACACGCTGAACTGCACATCTGCCTACACTGGCCTTGCGCTCTCTTTAAAACAGCTTTCGAGCGCAGCGCCAGACCAAAACGAGGAAGGCTAAGGAGCTCATAGCGCCTCAGAGCTAGGACAGGCCTCCCTTCACCCACCAGAGGAGGGGCGGAGCTCGACAGCCACCCCACCCTGCCCGTATCACCTACCCCGCCCCGCCTGTTCCGCCCCACCCCCCGGAATCGCAGAGTCGGGACACCTGCACACAAGGATATGAAGCATGGGCCGCAGGCGGTGGTCGGGGATGTGCACCAGGTTGACAAAGACGGAGCTGACGATCTGCTCTGCCAGGCCCTCCATGGCGTAGAAGTCCTGCTGCAGGGAGTTGCCAGCGTTGCCCAGGATGTGGTAACTGCACAAGACACACAGGTCACAGGGACCCAACCAGGAACCAGTAGCCTCAGCTCCTGCCTGCTAACAACCCTGACTGTTTCCCACAGTTCACCTCAGCACATGGATTTGTCTCAGGTTTGCTGGGCACTGCCTAGTGCAAGAACTCCCAGTGCCCTCAACACGCACCCTCTCACTGCTGCTACAGAACTCATCCTGTATGGCAGCCTTGTGGTCTTGGAGTTGATGGATGCTTTCTCGTTTTGAGCAGTACAACTTCCCCATACAAATGCAAGTAGGTAGCTGCATCAGCATGCGTAGACTGCATTTCTTTTCTTCTCTTTTTAGCATAGAATTGTACTTTACTTGTTCCTTGACTTCCTCATAGGCATAGTTCCCAGTAGAGAAATGTCCAACATTTCCCTGAAGCTGCTAACAGGACACTGCCTGAACCATTCTAAACCAACTACCTGATGGATTCATCTGATTCATCTAGCTACTCCTGTCCCAATCCAGGAACCTGCTTGTCCTGGGATCAAGTGCTTCTGGGGTCTAATTAGAGCAGGGTTTTTTTTATGTTGGCACAGCAGCAACCTAGTTAAAGACCGTATCACAGTCGAGAACAGCCATGTGGCTGGACCAGCCCTCAGACTAGAAATATGCAGAGATAACTAGTAGCCCACAAGGCCATGTGGAAAGAGAGACAGTATAAGTTACAGCTAGGGGACAGAGGAGCAGGTGAACATCAGATCAGGAGAGCAGCAGAAGAGAAGGCAGTGTCTTCCCTCCTTAATGAACCAAAACAGGGAGCTGAGACCTTAAGGGACCTCCACTATTTTCAGGGAAGCACAGGACAGAGACAGGTAGCGACAGAGAAGCTGCACGACCGAGAAGAGCCCTCACCAGTTGTCGTAGAGTGTGCAGAAGAAGCCCTGCATGCGCTCTAGCATGGTCTTGTACACCGGAGCATCGTAGATCTCCAGCACAGGCTGGGGCAGTCCTAGAACACAGCACCAGAGGACACATGACAGCACCCAGCACACCTCCAGCAAAGCCACTGCTCTGCTCAAGACAACTCTGCAGCAGCACAGAGAACCACACTTTGTTTAAAGAGAGGTGCAATATGTTTTATTCTTAAAGGAAGACTGCAGCATGATCCCTTTACAAGTGATTTACTCAATGCATTACTTTTAATCCAGATGAGGAGCTTTCAGCCTGTGAAAGCATAGAAAGATTCCTAAGAAATAAAGCCAGGTGGATAAAAATCCAAATTTACTCTCTCCAGCTGTTCCAAGTTATTTAGGGCACAAAACTCAATCCTCAAGTGGATGACAACTGGGAGACCTTCACAGCAAACAGTTTTTGGAATAGCAGAAAACAGCATCAGATTAAAGGTCTCAGGTTCTGAAAAAGGTGTCTCACTGGGCAATTACATTTTAATCCCATATTTCGGCCACAACTGCATCAAGCAGGATAACGGACAGCACTGCAGTCCCAACAAGGGAAGCAGCTCCCACATTCGCATAACCTTCAGGACAAAGGGACACTCCTTACCCAAAACAACATTCTTCTCCACGTCCATCATGTCATAGGCCCGGGTGAAGGTCTCGCTCAGCCTGGCCACGTTTTCAGGCAGGAAGAGGTCATTCTGGATCCTGCAAGCGACAGTTGGTCCAAGAGTCAAACCCTTATTCACAGAGCGCAGGGCAGAAGAGGAACCTTTGATAACCCCTGCCTTGAGAGTGGATGAAGAAGGAATGCCTGGATATTGAACATTATTCAAAAGAAACAAAGATACATACACACAGGTTAACCATGTCATTCACAAAACAAGCAGTGCAGCAGGTCCTGAACTAGGATGGTTAGGGGTTAAATTGCCAAAATCTGTAAATGAGATTCCCCTGCAATGCCAGCGGGCTCTGGGAGAGTGGCTTCTCACACTTCAAACATACCAACCCAATCAATTCTCCATTAGTGCTTAAGCAACATCACTTGCTGTGTGAAGAAGAGTAATGCTTTTATCAGATACTGTACTAGGAACAGCCCATCGGAACTGACATTTCTGAGCAGCTTCACCAGGTAGGTAGAAATGGCAATAAAGCACCTGTGTTCAAATAGCAAATCAATTGGACAGATTTCTGCAACTGCTAGCAAAGCTGAACAACACAGAGGGAAGCAGTAAAAAAACAAAATAAGGCAGTAATGATGAAAGGTACATGGATTTAAGTTTGATGGAATACTACAATGTGAGACAGAAAAGTTTTTTGAGCTCACAAATACAATGACGAGAGTTACAAGAGGTGAAGAAACGTGTCGAGCAGAAATGACGCCTCACCAGAAAGCACCCCGAGCGCAATGACCAATCCAGAGAATTCTTTAAGCTTAAGAAAGAGGGTTATTGTTGACAGGAGAGGCAGATAGACAGAAATCCAGTGCAAGCCCCGAAAATGACTTTCCTAACAGCTGTTTGGATTGCAAAGGCTGAGAAACTGCTCCTGGAGAGGAGTTAAGACTCCAGCAGCAGAGGACATGTGTGAGACCATGGCGGGGAGCAGAGATGGCAAAAAAAAAAACTCAAGGCTGTTTCCCTGTCCAACAACCACAAACGTCAAGATGAAAGAGTCAAAACCTGGAAAGGTTGCTGGAAAAGCGACACCATTGCTCGATTCTGTACTCTGCGTGGAAGTAGACAACCCTGAAGACCTTTTTATTTCACAAGGGTTCAACAGGAAGGATGACAGGGACAGAAATTCCCCAACTTACACAAGGGCTGCTGTCGAAAGGCTGGCCTGCAGGTTGGTTGTTTGGAATACGGAACGTGTCTATCCAAGGACACCGGCGCTGTCACTGTCGCTCAGCGCACTGCAGTGGGGAGTAACTCAGCACAAACCCCCTCACCACTTGTCAAGACAGACGGCCACCTGACTGGAAAAGCTGAGCTGGAGTTGCTGGGGATTTTAGGCCACTCATCGAAAATCAAAATTCACAAACAAGCAAACACCAACCCAGTCTGGACCAGCAGCTGGGTTGACTGCTGAGAGACAGAGGACTGAGAGTAGCCTCCCTTCCCCATTCCTCTCTCAGCAGGGTCACCTGAGGGTCATTACTAAACTTAGGATTTGAAAAGAGGTCCATGAACTAAAACCTGAGAATCACTGCAGCCAATATGTCTGGACAAATGCCGAAATGTTGCAGAGGACCAGATGCTAATTATTTTTTTATGCTAAATAACGCAGCATGGAAACATAGAGGAAGCAGTGGAGTCACTACACAAACTCTCACACATTTGTATTCCTACAAAGTACAGTACTTCACAGTACTGCCCATCCCACTCCAAATGTTAATTTCATTTCTTCCCAATAACTCTGAAGAATCCATACTACAAAAGCTAATCTACAGCTGTGGCCCAATTCTTAATCTTCTCACTTTATTCCTCTCTCAGAAAAACAATAAAGAGCAATAACTGCTGTTACCTCTAGGTAGTACAGAGCCCTGCCACTTCATACACATCAGAGCAGTTCAGTGTTCCCCACATTTCCATGCCCAGAGTACACCGAGAACATCTTCAGGCCCTGCAAGATGCCCTCAACATGAGGTTCTGCGCACAGCTGCTCTGCTGGACGCTCTGTGCCTCACTTAGTGTTGTACGAGCCGCATATTCAACACCGAGGGACTCAACACCTGAGCAATCTCTCGCTGAGAAAAAAGCAATAAGAGACCTCGAGAGATTGCAATGTGAATGCAAGGTCCTTTCACTTACCTGTCATCCAAGACTGCAGACTCACAACCAGTGCACACGCCTTTACTTAGTTGTGGAGGCAGTGTTGGATCTGCTGGGCCTCTCTTTCTTCACAGTGCATGGCCCAGAGATCAGGATGCTCTGACCTGAGCTACTGTCTCAGAGCAGCTGGACGCCCCCAGACCCCTTTCCTCACCATGGAGCATTAATGATCTCCCAAACACAGAGCGATGCCTTAGAACATGTCCTCCCGCTGTGTGCCTTCATCAGGACACAAGCTCACTAACTTCACCCTTCTAATTGAAACTCTCCAGACTGTTCTCTCGCCACCACAATCCAGCACGGTCACTGCTCGGTGATTCATACTCCACTTAATTGGCCAAAAATAGCACACTCATGTGTTTTGTCTTATTCTGTGAAAGCCTTAATCTTAATTATAACGGCAAAAGACACTATGCACGCCGCCACCTCCTGAAGGTCAGCATCACTTCAATTGCAAATGAAAGCCCAATGCCAAGGACCTACCACTGACTCTCACCGGTTCCATGTTAACCCTGAACTTGTTAACCCAGCTCCATCAACGCCAAGAGCAGTAACACAATGCAACAATACAGCACAATGCATCACCTTCCTAGATGCACCACTAGCCTGAACTCTTCGATGCCCTCAGCATTGCTCAAGACAGAATTATGCAAAATCCTAAAAACCATCAACAAAGTCACCTCACTGTGCAGTGAAATACACACCAGCGGACCCAAGTGGAAAAGAAGGGAAAGCACACTCAAAACTGAGAACTGGCACATCTTTTCTCCAGAGGTAACAGGAGTCTGGTATAAGGTACAGCCATGTTGTTGAAACCATACCCTGGTTTCTTTTAGGAAGTATCTGGATGAGATCTTCAGATCAATTAGCTAACAGCAACCAAATACGCTACCGAGGTCAAATTGCTCCTCTTGTTTGTTAATTTATGCTTTCATGCAGGAAGTCATCAATACATACTGTAGGTAATCTTCTTGACTGGATAAGAGTAAAGGCTTCAGTAAATTAAGACCAGATACAACTCAGAAGGCACGGCTCAGATCCCAGTACAACGGTTTGCACTGAAGTACAACCCTTCTGGGCTTGGCTGATCATGTTAGCATAAATAAACACATCGGGAGCATTCCGGAGCTGCCGAGTTCCCCAGCCTGTAGCGATCAGAAGACCAGGCTGAAGAAATGCATGTTTCTTCTCAGAAGTGAAGGGCAAGCCAGCCCCTGTGATCTAAACATTGACCCTGTTCTCAATCCAAATCAATGCGTTTCCTTAGCAGACACGCTCAGAGGTTCAGAAGGGCGTCTAGGACCTTGCGGATCCAGGCAGTTGAACGGGGGCATCTGGAGAGAGTAAACGTTCATATTCCTGACCTCAGGAACTCCCGATCCAGGTGCTGCAACACCTGAGCTGCTCCCCTGCACCCCCCTGCAGGGAGACCTCACAACCTGGAGGACTGTCGGTCAGCCAGCTACGGTCTGGCCCTGTCCAGCTGCGTCCACAGCACTGTGCTACACACACCTGTCTGACCACCGTAGGTTCCCTCTGGTAATTAGCAGGGGAAAATGCACCTGCTCTAGAAGACACAGAAAGCTTCTGCACTGGCAGTACTGCCTCCCACTGAAAGCAACAAGAGAAAACATTGACCTCCCTCAAGACCAAAAAAAAAGAAAGGGTCAAGGATTAGAGGGGGAAAAAAGGGGGAAAAAAAAAGAGGCACGACTTTGTTTCCTCCCCTGCCCTGGCAGTACCAACTCCCGTTGGGAAAGCAATGAGAGGTGGTCCTGCGCGCATTGCTAAGGTGACGGCTCCCGGCACGCTCACTCCCATTGGCTGAGAACGGGAGCTGCGGTCCAGGAGACAATTCCCGCCCAGGCTCGAAATTCTCTGCAGTCTGAGCCCCAGTACTGCTGCCCACTCCCAGAAGTAGGCCTCAGTACTGAGCCAGGCGCCCCGGTGCCCCGCGCTCCCACGGTTTCCCAATGGGAGAGCGCGTGCGCAGCGCACTCCAGGACAAAGCAAAGCAAGAGGCCGCCAGGGCGGCTCGGTACTCACGTCCGACTCGAACCCACCTGATGAGCGTGAGCAGGCTGGGCAGCAGGGCTCGGACCTGCTCAGTGCAGGGGTTTCGGTAGACCGGACTGCCGCTGGGGGTGAACCCGACCACAAATCCTCCAGCCTTGGCCTCCTCCAGGTCAGCAGGCCAGCGGGCCCGCTTGACCACGCCCAGAATGGTGTACACACAAAAGCTGATCTACAGCAGAAGAGGTCAAGGGGGGGAAGGTGGGGGCAAAAAATAAATCATAAAAACAACGGGGAAATAAAAAAAGAGGAAAGCTGCTTTTTAAGAGATAAATTATTGTACACAGAAAAGCACATCTGAACAGACAGAGCAGGAATGGGGAAGGCGGTGTGGAGGACAGAGGGAAAGTGCCCGCTCAGAGACAGAAGGATCGCTTTGGGCTGCGCTGGCGCTGAGGCTGCCCTCCACTGCACACACAGCAGTGCCTCTGCCTGCTCGGCCTCCAGACCATCCCTGGCACCCAGACAGCTCTCCACAGGCTGACCCGACCCTCCCCCCATGCTGCTGGAGCCAAAATCCCCCCCCCAGCAGACACGTACACACTCATTTCATGGCAAAACGCATTTTGTCCCTATCAAAAGTTTCCAAGGGAAAAATCACTACAAAGTACATGAAAAAAATTGCACGACCTGCGGGATACCAACAGGACTGGAAACAACTATCTCTATTGAACTGCACCGCGCCTGGTTAAAAAGAGATTTCTTGATTACTCCTAGAGATATAGTGCAAATTCCCCCATACTGCCAAAGCTCATAATCAAAGGCAATGCACATTTCCCTAAGCATATTCCAATAGCTGAAACAAGAGAAAGAATTCCATGAGGAAGATATGAGAAACAACTCCTTCCCTCCAGTGGTGCAACCTGACAAACACTGAGCTGCATCCACCCCCTGTCCCTCTTCAGCAGCTTGAGCTCACGGGCAGCGTCTCATGGCCGAGCCCACAGCACAGCGCACAGGAGTGCGCTCTTAACCCCTAACCGCAGCTCCAGAAGACACAAGATCACAGCAAAAATAGAGAGGGGAACGCTACATGAACAAAACTAAACACAAATTAAGACTGATGTTAATCTGTATTCAACATTAAGAATGCACCCCAAGAAAGCATTCTAAGGTTCCCCTTCTAAGGTTGCATTTGTCCACCTAGATTTGATTTAGAGATGCATATCTAATAAATACCTCCCATCTGGAAGGAAACAGAGAAGGTATAAAGAACTGGAGCTCTGCACATGAGCAGCTCTGGGAGCGACTGCCGGGCCTGACTGGGTGGCCGCTGAAGCAGGCAGGAGCAGCTCTGGGAGCGGCTGTCAGGCCTGACTGGGCGGCCGCTGGGCTCCAAGGCCAGAATGCTCACCCTGGACCTGTTGATGCCACTCTGATCATCGATGGTGGGGTCGTTCAGCTTCTGGTCGGCGCCGACGTACGACAGGAAGAACCCCGGATCACAGAGCACACTGAGTGAGAGAAGGAAGACGAGCCGTGTCACAGCTCTAGCGGGCAAAGAATTTAAGGTATGTATCTGGCTCTGCACTGTTGCCAGGATGAAAAAGTCACGCTCTCCGTTTTCTCCCAGTGGAATCATTGTAGTGACATCCTGCCTGGATTCTGACCTGTTTGACTCCTGGACTTTCCCAGCACTCGCAGTACTGAAAACCACAGCTCAGTGCACACAAGAGCACACGGGCAACTGCTGAGATTGTTCACACTGACAGCTCTTGCACACGTGTCTGCGCTCTTGTGAGAGGAGAGCAGCTGAATGAGGACCGGCAGCTGGCAATTCCACCAAAACAAGCAGGCAAGGAAGAAAGCCGACTTACCGTCTCATTTCCTCAGACTGCCAGCGTGCAGACACGGGTGCCATGAGCTCCTCCAGGAAGGCCTTCTGCTTCTCGTAGTCCTTGAACTGGTTGCTGATGAGCACGAGGGCCTCCATCAGGGCGCACTTCTCCATCTGGGTGAGCAGCAGCTCGTTGGAGAAGAGCTTCTTGACGTGAGTGTAGAGCATGTCGAAACAGGGCTGCAGGGCAGGGGACACACTCTGGTTTTAGTTTGAATTCAGCGCTTGTACCTGAAGATTCATGCATTTAGAGAGCACTGAATCAACCAACGTCTACTTTGTAATGTGTAACGTGCAAAGCAGTGGGTGGGATTTTTTTTAAAAACAGAACATGTATGGTAACCATCACAGCTTGGAAAGCAATTAGACTCTCTTTTTTTTTTATTTTGGAGGTCACGTATGATGCATGTGAATAACAACTCTTTCTTTTCCGATCTGCAAGACTGTACTGTGGCCAGCGGATCAGCGAGGTGCGAGGTCTGTGAAAATGAATCTGTGGTGCTAGAGCCACAGAAATCCCCCTCTGTGCACAAGCCCAGTTACGCACCAGAATGAAATATGGGTAGTCCCTGCACATCTTGATGATGGCGGAGCAGGCATGCCTTCTCACGTTCTTCACAGCCCGGGTCCTGGGTGCCTGGCGAGCAATTAATCAAAACACCTTACAGCACCGCGCAAAATCACGCCTGCCCCCGAGCCAACAGCTGCAACACGCAGCACCACACATCTGTCCCAGGCTGCACACACCCAGAGCAAAACCGAAACACGCATGAACAGAGGCAAACGTGTCAGGCAATGGGGGACAACTGACGTTCATTAAAATGGTAAAATACAAAAATCTTAGCAAGCATTTATATATACCTGAAACAACAGGCATGCCTGCAGGCAGCGTGAATAATTAATACTTAATCAGAGTGCTCTACACAAGCTACAGGTGCAGAAAACCCTTCAGAAGAACTGAACACAATTTACAATAACTACAAATAAAGATGTAAGCATCATTTTAGCCCAGTGAAAAATAAGGCAGGACTTTCTTGAAATGCGTTCATTAAACATGCAGTTTTCTTACCTTGCTTTCCTCGATCACTTCAAATACAATGGACGCAAACAGCTGAAAATGAAAGGAAAGGGTTTTCTTAAATTAAGCTCCACGACTCACACCATCATCCAGAGTGATGCACATTCTGATCCGGCGCTGGAGTGGTGCCGGACTTTCTGCCGACACCTCTCGACAGCTGCACACTGGCCAACGCCAGAGATCACTAGGGCAACAGCTGAGGACGCAACGTGTCCCGGGTTTGACACAGAACTTGAAAATGGACTCGCCTGTCTATCTCTTGCAGTCATGTGTGCATTACTGTGACGCTCCCTGCTAGCAGCCTGGAGGAGACCAAGTTCAGAGATCCTCTGAAAGTCAAGATTCAATGAAGGACAGTGTCCAGTCCAGTGCCTATGTGGTGGAAGAAGCCAGGCAGCTGAACACTCTGATTATTGCCCACACTGCCTCTTACTTCTGGCTTGTGAGGAAGCATTACACGGTGAAGCACATGTCACCTTAGGTGGACAAAGATGGGAAATCAAGGTGCCTTGATCTTATCGCAACCTTAATTCAAAACAGGGCCGCAGGATTCTAAAAGCCAGCAGGTGCCCTGTGGTTCAGAGAAGCTCTCTCCTGCCCAGAGTCTGGCCAAGAGCCATTGTATGGACCCTGATATGTCCTCCTGCTATTATTCCTTGGAGGAGTTCACTGCACATAAGCACTTTGCCTTCACCGTATACCAGACCTTCTCTGTATCCCCTATGGACCCAGCTGCTGGTGCAGCCCGGTTATCTGTATCTCAGATTGGGCCATCTTCAAGTCGCCTATGACAGGCAGGGAGACCAATGTCATTGTGATGGGAGAGACCTTGACCTACCTGGCTGAGATGGAGACCCTGGTCAGACACAGCAGCCACAACTACAGAGTCCGGAACACCGGAACACTCCAATCAAACAGCTATCTGGATGGTGCTCTTTGAGAGCCGCCCAAATCTTCTGGACTAAGGCCACACTTCCACTCTGCACATCCATGCCCACCAATCTCTACCCTACCCATGAACTACCATTGGCTTCTACAACTAGAACTTCCAGTTCCTGGACTGCACCTCCTATCAGCACCTGGACAGTGAGATTTACAGCATGTGCTTCAGGGTGGTATGCCTGCCTGCCTGCCCTCAGAGAGGTGCTGTGCAGAGGGCTGCTTCGACAGCCAGAAGACTCCAGAGAAGAACTCGAATGTTGACTGGCATTATGCCAGGATAATTTACCCAGGAAAGATGACCCGTCCTAGATCCTAAGGTTTGTTAATGTGTTTATGTGAATGAGCGTTATATGTTGTTTTTTGTAAATAAAAATTGAAAATGACATACTAAAAAAAAAGTATCACTTTCAGCACTGCAAAAACAGGAAAATGGGGTCTAGAGTCAACACTAAGGTAGTGATTGGGCCTTGAGGAGTCTACTCCAAACCCCACAAGCACACAGGTCCGGCCTCGGGCTTAGAGGAGAGTGAAGGAAGACAGAGCTGACCTTGGAGAGGACCTGGGGCAGGTAGCGAGGTCTGTAGGTAACGAAGGGAAAGAGGGAGGACACGTTGGTCAGCACGCAAGACAGGATGAGAGGATCCCTGGTCTCGTAGTTCAGCACAGCCTGCAGCAGCTCGATGCCCTGATCAATGGGGAGTTTCTGGGAGAGAGGAACAACAACAGTCACTATGCTGTAAGGATTAACATGAATATGAATATTAGAAACAATACATGTTTTATTCATCTCTGCATATGTTGGCATTAATTAAAATGCATACATTCGATTACATTAAAACAAACTCATTCTTTTGTTTTCATCCGGAGATCTTCAGTGACTGTAGGTATTGGAAACATAAGCAAAGTCTACACTGCTTTAAAGTCCCAATATGTTTGGAGGGATAATGTATAAACCAATGCAGTTCAAAGTGGTGAGGCTGCACAAAGCCCTAGAGCAAAGTTCACACCTCAGATGCAGCAGGACAGACTGAGGAGCCCACACAAGGCTGGATCCTCGAGCGCCTGTCACTGCTGCTCCTGTAGAGGCCCAGCCTGTGGTCTAAAGGTACCTCAACATATCCAAGGCCGAAGACCTGGAAACCATGGTTAACTGGGACAATTAAGATCTTGATCAAATCAACAAAGGCATTAAAGAGCTCAAAGTGGCATCAAGTCCATACGATGCTGAACTGCTGAGGCTCACTGTCCTAGAGATAAGGACAAGAATGGAAACACTGTAATCTACTGACAGTCACACTGCTGGTCTGAAATGTAACTAAAAATGACAGGATCCTCTAATACCACTCGCACCAGTGGTGACCGGCAGTAGTGTCTTACACTTGGCCGAGATTAAGACCTGAGAGAATATCGAGCCAGGCATGGCTGAAACACCAGGCAGCCTCTGTTCGGACTCATCATGGCCCTGAATGCCCACCTCCTCCTCCACGTTCTTGAAGAGCTGCCCCACCACGCTCTCCGTGAAGAAGGTCATGGCATCCCACTGCACCACCGAGGGGGAGAATATGGAGCACAAGCCCTCACCCGTCTTTGCTGGGGAGGGAACAGGAGGAGAAACGGACAGCGTTTCAACACACTGGTCTGTCTGTGAAGGCACAGCCCAACTAGGGATTCTTGCCAAGCTTCCTGTAAGCTTTTACATACTGTACAAATGCTTACAAATATGACATGCGTCAATACTGATCATTTAGCTTTTGTTTGCACTGTTACAAACACCCTGTGCCCTTCTGTGACCTGACCTAAAAGAGCTCTGAAAAGCTCTCAATTCTGCTGTTAATTCAATATTGCTGGTACGTAATGCACATTCTGAGCTGCACATTCCAGTATATCCTCTACCCCTGAAAATCAATAATACTTAAAAGGTTAAGTTAAAACAGGGAATATAACAGCAATTTAAATACAAATGCCAAGAGAGTAACAAATTCTTATTGTTGAGCTCTGCTGCTATGTTCGCAAGGGTTGGCAGCAGAAATAAAAACTAACACAAGAGAGTCTTGTCCATTTCAATGATGGCTCAGCTGTTCAAAGAATCTTGATGTTTAACTTCCCCTCTGTTCTGCCCCAGTGTTCCCTGACAATACTTTGATACTTCCCTCCTCTCTGTATCACTCCAGCAATTAAACTCCAGACTGAAGGCCTCCCTGTCTGGTATTTATTAACTCCTCAATAAGGACACACGTGCTGTCCTGAATGCCTGAAAATTCACAAGTATCTGTCCATGTGAATTTTCTTCCTGCTCCTAAAAATCAAATAGGATTTGCGATTGGCATCAACCCTGCATAAATATTAGGTGCAGAAGTACTCAGGTGTTTCCCAAAAAGTCAGCAAATGGACCCGTGAAGAAGGATAAATGCTCATTGTGGGCGTGTCTGATACAGAGATATTCCACCCTGTGTCTGTTCATCATTAATGAATTGGCTATGAATTGGCTGCATTACTCTGCTCTCCTCCCCACTGGGAGCTGATGTGTGGGGAGCGTTCTGGCGCACTATGGCTGCAGTCGCATCATCCAGGTGGATGCTGCACATTGGTGGTGGTGGAGGGGAGTCCCCATTACCTGTAAAGCGCTTTGAGTGGAGTGTCCAGAAAAGCGCTATATAAGTGTAAGCAATTATTATTATTATTATTTTTATTATTATTATTAACTGATCACTAAGAGCTGTTACTCAGAAAGCGGCAGCTGCTGTCCGCTGTCCTGCTGCAGTCCCTATGCTAGATTGTTGATTGCACTGAATTTACAGGACTGTAAATTGTACATTTGGACCACACTACCTGATTTTTAAAGGGCTTTCTGTTGCTCAGTTTAATATCTGTCCAGATCAGTGGGGGCAATGGCGGTGCAGCTTACACATGGTGGTGCCGATGTCGATGGGCGTGTTGATCTGGTACTGGAGCCACTCTCCAGCGATCTGGAAGGCCTCCAGGGGGATGATCCTGCAGGCGTTCCGCACCACCTCACCTTGCTGAGCCCGGAAAGCTGCACACAACAAACACATGGGCTCGAACCCCTCTCTTAAACCCACCGCTTTAAACACGCGCTACCGGACACTCCCGGCACGAAGAAGATACATGGGCACATGAACCGGAAGCAGTGGTAGATAGCGCAAAAACAAGCCAATCACAGCAGTCTGACACTCCAGACTTTCCTCTGCTTTATGTATAAACACATTCCAAGCAAGAGCGCAAGCAGAGGAACTCACAGTTAAAAAAGGAATTGAAGTCTTCGTCGCTGTCAAAGTCCATGCGGGAGTACTCGCAGCTCGGGCTGTCACTTTTTGAAGGGAAGCCAGTCTGGAAGGAAGAGGAGAGAATCCAGGAGCTTGGACAGGCAGTCCGATGTGAGGAGGTATAAAAACTTCTTAACACTATCCTACTCAACTTGCTTTAAGCACTGCTAAACCATGCAATGGATTTCCAGAACATACGGAATACAACTAGAGGTCCCTCCAGTCCTGGGTTTAGAAGACTCAGAGGAAAACAGAGTTCGGCCTTCCCTTATTTCCAAGAGCCTTGAGGAGCACGAGGTATCCAGAGCTCCTTACCTTCACAAAATTGGTCATGGTGGCCCTCATGTACTTGCTGGTCATTTCTATGATGACAGGTTCCTTCGACAAGACCTCGTGTCTGAAGAAGGAGCCCCATGTGACCTGGGTGGAAGACCTTAAAAACTGTGGGCAGAAATAATTCAATTCATTTTTATATAGAGCCTTTCGCAACAAGGTTGCCCCAAGGCGCTTAACAATACAATTGACGATACATTTTGTCAATACAGAACAGAAAACCAGAAGACAACGGTGGGGTGGAACCAAAAACTCCTTAATAAGGAGAGAAAAAACCTCTAGGCGTCCAAGGTCAACTTGTTGCCCAACCCTTTGGACATATAAGACAAATATAAGGCAAATAAGACAGCAGAAATCTGATGCAGCAGCCTTCCCTGGACCCTGGCTCGAACCCGTGTCTCAGGAATACTTGATCCAAACAAGTGCTAAACTCATGACTCCACAGAGGGTCCCTGTTAGATCCCAGGCCGACAGTAAGCCCTTGCTGTTGAGTATCAGGGCTCTAAGCAGCCTGGCTGCATGACATCTCAAGGACCTGACTAGAGCACACAGCCTTTCTTTAGTGGGTCTGAGCTCATGTGCATTCCAAGATGAGACTTCCCTCTGTTAGTTACCTGACCTGCTACTGTTTAGCGCAGGACTGTCCCGGAGACAGGGCAGTAGCTGCACCAAGACTGTTAGGATTTTTAAATCTCTTGAAACATTCTTGGCGTTCATTCTATTGTATACCATGTCTCAGGGTCTGTTTCCCCACGTTCACCCTGACAGCTATGCTTTGCTGCCAGGGAGAAACTCCAGGAGATGAGCAGGGAGGAGCTGACAGAGACTGGGGGTACAAGGCTCTTCCTCCTCTGTTACCTCATGGCGGCTGCAGTCGTACCTGGCTGGGGTGAGTTGTGAAGGCGAGGAACGCTTCCATGTACTTCCCCAAATTGGCAGGGACATCCACCTTGACATCAGAGCCCTTAACAGGAAAGAAACGTCTATCACCAATCTGCTGAGCCGACAGTCAAAGGCCTACAGTACTGTTCAGGGACCTAGAATGCTGTTCAAACGCACTGCTGAGGCCTTGCGGTTTTGCAGTGATTTGTACCTGGGGGCTGTGACTTTCTCCTTTCTAACTGTGCTGTTAAAACCTGAGTATACGTAGGGCTTTGAAGTTCTGATCAGCAACCACACAAGCCACACATATCATATGAAAGCCCTTCAAAGCCAGTAAAATAGTTTTAACAACCCATTAAAAATAAAGGCAAGATCTTTATATTTGTTCACAAAAGAGCCCAAGGTGTCTTGGTAAATGTAATGGTTTTTGACATTTATCTCTGCGATACACAGTGCTCCCCACTCCTGCTGCCCACAGCGGTCACGGACAGGCTCTCTACACCTTCTGTGTAGCGGATTCATGTGATTCCCGAGCCGGAGGAGACGCTGCCTGCCTCCAGAGGAGGAGGAAGGAGGACGACTCCCTGGCTCACACAGCAACAGGGACCAGCGTGCTGGCAGTTCACTTACCACCAGGGAACACAGCTGGCTGCCCAGAGCACACAGCACCTGGCACAGCCTCTTCAGGAAGACGTAGTGCCTCTCCAGCAGCCCCTCCCCGTCGGCGGTCCTGACACACAGCGAGACCAGAGGTATCAGCACAGGAACCCCCACAACTCAATCTGCAGCACTCAACCACAGACACACCTCATGTCTCTAAAAGGTCCATTATTCCACAAATGAGAGCTCTTGCACACTTGACTGGTTCAATTTCTTTGACCAAACGATCACATTTTATGCTTTCCACATCCTTAGTTATCGGCCATTTCAACACACCAATCCTGGCGGACTCTGGCCTTTTGGCACAGCGTCCAGCACAATGCAAGATACACTGACTTCAATGGATACAAGGTATTTGTCAAGTGTCCAAAAAAATGTAAAAATAAATTTAGATCACTGATAATCTGTCTTAATGTAATTGCTTTCAACGCAGCCAGAATCTTTCAGCGCAGCTCGTTCCACCCCACGCTGTGTCAACACGAGATGAGAGCGTGCACTGTGCGCTGCCCGAATGGGCCCAGACAGGTACGCCCCAGCCCTTACTGTGCAGCAGACAGGAAGTAGTGTATCGCCACGTCGTCAAAGAGGACCATCAGGGGCTTCCTGTCTTCCAGCTTCCCCTAGTGAGACAAACACAGGCTATAAGAGGACAACACTCAGGCCTGCCTCAGCTAGAAATCATGCTTTTATTTGAGCTCTTAGATGGAGCTGAACCTGCCTGCAGTTTCCACTCCACAGGGTCATGGAGAAAGGAGACCCATGTCTCAGTGTGTAAAAACCACAGTGGCACAATTCACATCTTTTACTACCAGTAACCCAGAAATGATTCAGAGCAAAGATACACCCAACACACATTTGTGCCTTTACGGCTCTAACAAGAGCTCTAATCCCAAATCGAGCCTCTCTGAGGCAACTTCTCAGAATTTCCCAATTCTGAAAGTTCTTGTGCATATGCTAATTTTATAACAGGCTTTAATGTGTTTCCTCTGGTTTGTTCCCAGCTTTCCTTTTGAGATCACTCAGATCAATAATCGTATCCGTGGCCCTGGACACTGCACCTTGAGCTCTAGGTGTCTGGGGAGCCTGCTCACCTTCCGGCTGACGGCGATGAGCAGGCACTCCGCGGCCTCCACCTGCAGCTCCGGCTCGGACAGCAGCAGGCACAGCATCTCCAGCAGCCGGCAGTTGTCGTGGGTGATGTGGACGAGGGACACCCAGTCGATGTAGCCCGCCAGGGTGTTCAGAGTGGCCACTCCCACACGGCAGTGCGCCTTGGCCTGGGAGGACAGACGGGCTGGGACCTCAAGTGCTAACTATGGAATGCACCTCTGTACTCTGCACTCTGCACTCTCTACCTGACTTGTACTACCTGTTGTATGTGTTGTAGTCCAGTCATTACATTTTATTATCAACCGTCTTGTAAAGTACTGAGCACATTGTGTGAAAGTGCAGTCTGTTGTACTGTGCAAGTCCAGAGAGTACAGTGTGAATACTAATCCCAACGTACATGCACATATGGCCAATAAGCTTCTCCCTCTTTCAGACTCTGCTCCTAGAGGATCTCCATCACTGCCTGTGTGTGGTCTGGTCACACACTCTACAGTACAGACGACAACAGGTGCCTCCTGTCTTATCACATCACAGGACACCGATATTCACTCCTGCTCATGTCTTTCACTGCCCTCTGGACTGAGCATCTTTAATAAGCTGCTCGCTTCACTGGTCTGAATTCAATGCAAAGTGGTCTGAAAGACCACTGTCTCCAGGTCTTTATTCACAGGGGATTAATAGTTACCTGCAGCACTCAGTGGGATCTAAAATCTTTTAGGATAGAGGGCAGAGTCTGTTACACAGGACCATTTTCAAATCATAATGTTAGTATTTAAACAGAAACCTCAATAACTACTCCAATGACGCTGTGAAAGACCACAGGCAGGCTGCCACACAACTGTCAAGCGTTCGAAGTTCGGATTACATTTTGGTCAAAGGACAAAGTACTCACAAGATATCTGATTTCACATGTTCTGCACAATATCGTAGTGACTGAAGCAATTAGAGCTTACCTTCAGCTCTTGGGTGGGATCCAGCTTCTGAAAAATAAATATTGACATGAAAACTTTCTTTCAAACGGACAAGCACTGTTTATTTGCCATTAAACAAGTGTGGATGGTGGACTGCATGAGACAGAACAACTGAGCCCGACAGCTCCAGTGGCCCCCTCAGTGCTCTGGAGAAGCTGTTCAAGCGAATAAGTTGCTAACCAATAACAGAAACATCAGAAAATGCTGAACATATAACAACAGGCTTTTGACCAATCGAGGTGAGAGTCAAACAGTCTCATCACAGTGGGTCTGAAAACGGAGATAAGCTTTTTAAATAGAAGATGAAAAGAGCAACTGACTTCACATTTTAACAGTGTTACAACACTGTTTCCCGGTTTGAAGTGCTAACTTTGTAAGTCACCTGAGATAAAGGTAAGAGGTAAAGTAATAGGTTTCTCAGCTTCTGCACACTGGTGCCCTAATCTAGTTCTCAAGTGCCAGAATCCAGCAGGATAGGTCACCTTAGAGCATCAGCAGCTGAAGACTGGACTGGAGCTCTACATCACTGGTGCCAGCAGACACACAGCACAACAACAGGACGACTGAATAGCAAACCCCAGGAGACTGATGACAGGGGACATCATCTGTTACAGCTACAGTCTGTGAGATGCCCCTTCACTGTAAATTTCAGAAACTAGATTAACCTTCTAAGCATCAGCCACATTCAGGATGAATTATAAAACACTCACATGGAAGAAATTAATTATTTCAACTATAATATCTAGGCTGTCTCTCCCAGACTTGGAAACTGGATGCCATGAGCAAAACACCCCCAACTGCAGCTGACAATAACAGCGACACTGACCACCTGGCAGGGCAGGAGTCTGCAGCACACCTGTGCACAAAATAACTCGGAAACCAATGGAGACAGGAGTGAGAAAGCACACGCAGGACATCAAATTTTTCATCCCAGACTCAGCTAAAGAAGCAGCTGAAAGCTGGGCCGCAGGCTGGGGGGGGAAATCACCCAGTTCAAGCTCAGGAAACGAGTTTAAGTATTAGCGCTCAGTCTCTTCTCTCGACAGGCCAGCTCACCAGCACTTAGTTAATCTAAAGCCACAGGCCTGCCTGGACACATTCTGGTCACTCTAGACAGGAGCGAATAGGAGAATTTACATGAGATGCCAGTCGCTAGGCCACTCTGGCTCTGCTGCCCTGGCACGGCGAGGGCTCACCAGCTTGCGGTACTTGTTGACGTTGAGCTGCAGGATGGAGAGCAGGAAGGAGAAGATGCTGTCCATGCTCTGGGTCAGGGTGTGCTGGATGTCCCTGCGGCGCTGCGTGGGCAGGGTCTGGAATGTCACCACGTCCTCCGCCAGCCGCAGCAGGATCAGCATCACCAGCTCCGTCTGGGCCTCCTGGGAGGGAACAGAGCGAGACGCACTGTCGGGTCAGGCGCCAGGGGCATCACGGGCACAGGAGCATAGCTCACAGTGCGCCCTAAACATCAGGGGCACAGGCCTACAGGATTCACAGGTTCAGACGAGAAGCCTTGACCAAACAGCAGTTTGCATTCCCTTGGCCAGCTTCCTCATATCTGCGAGAGCTGTTCTCACTCTGGTACGTGTCCTGATATGGCACTTCTTCGAGCCCTGCTTCCCCGGATGAGACACTGCCAGCTGCCACTTGCGATCAGTGGGCTAACCCGGCCCTGGCCACAGCCCAGGAAGTGACACAGCTGCTCGTGCTCAGAGTGCAGCTCCCGCAGAGGCTACAGATGAGTCAGATCCCATCACAGGGGCTGCCACTGCGCAGACAGGAGGCGTCCGAGTGACAGATTAAAAGCCTGAGAGGAGAACAACTGGACAACAGGGCGCTTCTCTGCAGCTTGAGCTGCTCACGAGCCCTCTGTCCGACCCCACCCCAGCTCCACACAGGGAAGGTGAACGTCTGAGCCTACCCCCTGCTTGGTGAGCGCCTCCAGCTCCTTCAGCATGTCAGGCCAATGCTGGGGCCACTCTCTCTTGATCATTTCCACCACAATACGCGACAGGGCGTCCTTGATGTGGCTCTCCTCTTCCAAGATGGGGTATGTGCCCTGTCATTTGGGAACAAGACATCCCACAATAAAATTTAAACCAACTGAGGCAGATGAGCACAAAGGATCAGAAAACCATATACCTACTTTCCTTCTTCTCTATGCTCCTGTTTTTTTACTTTCATGCATCATACAGAGAAAACTCTGATCTCTGTTTTAAAGATGTTGATTTAACGGTATTGTAACCGTACCAGACACAAGAGCTCAGCTGAGTTCAACGTTCAGATCTATAACGGGTAACTCACAGTGGAAAGCAATCCCATGGTGCAGTTTTTCAGATAGATCTTCTCTCGCTGTTGCATACTGTTCCAACGAAACCTGAGGTGTGAAAAACAAGGTACATCCACAGGCTGCATTATCCATTCCAACACTGTGCTCACGCAACGACAGTACATTATACTCACCACCCTCAGTTAAAGCACAGCTACCTTAACTACTCCCTTAGGATTTTGTTAGAGCACATGAGTAGAAATCCTGTTTGTGCCAAGACAATTTCTTATCTAAAATGCATGTTTTTTACCTTTATTTCAAAACTTTTTAAGATTAGTCAGCAGATGCAGTGATTGAGCGCAGTTCCTTGCCCTCAGTCACTCTGCTGCTGTGGAAGAGGAGGAGGAAGACTGAGTCTTACTTGATGACATGCTCCAGGATCTGCAGGCCGAAGTGCCTCACCAGCGCAGGCTGGGACTTCTCTGACAGCTTCAGCCCGCAGGGCACACAGAAGGGGCACTTCTCCTTGAACTCTTCGCAAAACTGAGGAAGGAGGCAAGGGGAGACAGTGTATACAACTATAAAGCATTTGTCTATTTAGTGACACAGTCAAATACAGTTCTCCACGTTCTGAAAACAAAGCAGCTGGAACTACTCTTGGTTGGGTTCAGACAGCTGTGTGGCCACCTAGTAAGCCTGACTATGTCAGCTCTCTGGAGCTGAACAAGGCTGGGACTGACCAGTACCAAGATGGACAGTTTCTAAGGATCTTGGCCTTGATCCTGAAGCAGTCCCAGTCTTGTCAGGACTTAGTTCAAACTGAGCCCTTAACCTCTGAGGTCAACTTATCTTCAGTTAACTGCTAAAATTCTCAAAACGCTGTATGGTGTCAACATGTGGCGTTGGTATCAACCTTTAACTAACCTGTGCATTGTAAGAATTCTCTTATATCCCACACATTCAGGGCTAACCTCTGCAGAACTCAGGAACTCTAATCAGTGGGATTCTAGTACAGCATGTGGAGCTGTGTAGGCAGAATTAATGCTGCTACCATGTAATAAGGAGGAGAGAATGCACAATATTCACCTTGTTAAAACTTTTTTAAAAAAAAACACCTGCAGCAATATTTCTGAAACAAAACTGTGCATGTTAAACAAATGAAACAAAAAATCTCACTAAGAACAAACAAGGGGGTCAATTAGCGATTAAGAGCTCTGTGAAACAAAACACCAATACTCCAGGACTAGGGTTGAGATCCAACACTCTTAGGAAAAGCAGGTCACTGCGGTAAGTAGTGCTGGTGGACCAGTATGGAGTGCTCTTCCGTCCTGACCAGAATTTCCACACCAATGCCCCAGTAGGGTGACTGAGGACACCGAACTGTAGGAGGTTCGGTCTTTTAGATTACATGTAAACCAAGGTGCTGACTGCTTAGTTAACAGTCGTCTGATGGGCCTTTTGTAAAGGGCAAGTGTGTTCATTCTGGCGTCCTGATTAAACTCAACCCGGCCGCCCTAGAGCTCCCCCTTAATCCAACTGCCGAGAATTTCTCTCTCCTCTCCCGATCGACCACTCGTACGATAGGCTGCACACTCCTTCCTACACAGACATCGCTTGGGGATGAAAGGCTGCACGAAATGGATGGATGAATGAGCACACAAGGGCTGCCCCGTATCCCTAAACTTAAAGATTGGTAACAACTCCCGCAGGACAAAGCATGCATGTCTTTTCGCAGAAATGCACAGAAGAGCTCCAAGGTTTTTATCGGTCGCCTCTGTATCTGATGTAGTAGTTAAATTCTACAGACATTCTGCTTTCGGCGAGTCGCTGCGACTTTCCTCGCCGCAGGTGTGTGTGGCTACACGACGGAGCGATGTCAGAGGACGGTATAAAGTTTGCCTCAGCCTTTCCAAATAATACCCACACACAGGACACAGGAACACGGTCTGCCTTTGACACAACACAATGAAAGACGCGACCACGGGCTCACTTTTCACAAATTACAAGACTAGTGTGCCTAATTCTTTGTGAACAAATTCACATTATTCGTTCAAGAGCAAAAATAAAGAAACAGCGCCACCCCCAGCCGTGTTCCTCCGGCAGTTTTATTAAAATTAAACAATGTGGGCACCCCTCTTCAGCAGTCTCCGCGGAGCGCCCGAAATGTGCATTCATATGAACCTGCAGACATGCAACACACGATCCCATCCCAAAAAATTACCTTCAGGGCCTCCAGGCGGTACCGTTGGCTGGAGTCCGCGTCCATCATCACATTCACCGCTTTAATTAGCTGCTCGCACATCGCTGCTACCGGCTCGGCCGCCATGGCTTCGACACTTGCTTTTAAAGAACAGCGAGAAATAAACCCCCGGTGCGATAGTACAGTGTTCAAATCCAACACGAACACCAGAACAGCAACCCAAACGCTCAATTCTATAGTCTGTACACACACACACACGCAACGTGCTAGGCCGGGAGACGGAAACGGCGCATGGGTTTCAGAAGGCTGTGGGGGATACTGGGAGTTGTAGTTTGTAGTGTGTGTACTGTATGTCGATAAATTCTTTAGTTTATTTATACTCCACTACTGTGCAAATTTGTCTTTGGCTTTTCCCATAAAAGTACAAAACACACAAGCAAAACATAAAAGACTCATAAGATCACATTAAGTACATTAAATCACAACAACAATATGCGTACATATTTATATTAATTTAAATATGTATCTATTTACAATAGAAATACAACAGTATATTTATTTACAACAGAACAATAAATTTACAAACAGTTAAATAAATGTTGTATTTATTACCTTTTTTATTTATTATACAGTAAATAAATGGATAAATAAATAGATCTCTATCTCCACTGTGAAACAGAAAACAAGAAACAGGTAAAGGTTTATTCAACACTGAAAGGAAAAGAAGCACAGGCTCAGGCTGTGGAGCCTCCTTAGGGTGGGGGAGAGCGGGAAACTAGCAGATAAATAAATCATAGAAGACAGAGTGGGTAAGAAGGGGTGGGGAGCAGGGGGGGACAGGTGTGGATCTGCAAATGAGTACAGAATTTCTCCAGTGCTAGTTTCTCTCTCTCCCTCACACCTGAAGAAGTTCCTCAGCTGAACTATTGTCTTTTTTCTTTTCTTTTCAGCAGGGAATAAACGTTTATCTGTTCCTTTGCAACTTACGCATGCTGACACAGCTCCCTACTTGAACTTTATAAAACAATTCCTATGCATGAAAATATCTTCATCAAAACATATTAAGTAATATTTTTGACCTGGATATTGTACAAAATCCAATGTATTGTTAAAGATTCAGAGGGGTCTGAATAACATTTAAATTGACACACAAAATAACAAAGCTACACCCTAGACATTATCAGGAAATTGACCTGGTAACAACATAAGGCAGGACTACACTCCAGATCGGACGCCAGCCCATTGCTGGCCCACACACAGACAGGGACAATTTAATAATAATTTCTTACACTTATATAGCGCTTTTCTGGACACTCCACTCAAAGCGCTTTACAGGTAATGGGGACTCCCCTCCACCGTGCAATATCCACCTGGATGATGCGACAGCAGCCATAGTGCGCCAGAACGCTCACCACACCACACAGCCATCAGTGGGGAGGAGAGCAGAGTAATGTAGCCATTTCATAGAGGGGGATTCTTAGGAGGCCATGATTGGTAAGGGCCAATGGGAAATGTGGCCAGGACACCAGGGTTACACCCCTACTCTTTTCAAGAAACACTCTTTTTTTAATGACCACAGAGAGTCAGGACCTCAGTTTTAAATCTCATCCAAAGGACGGCGCCTTTTTACAGTATAGTGTCCCCGTCACTATACTGAGGCATTAGGACCCACATGGACCGCAGGGTGAGCGCCCCCTGCTGGCCCCACTAACACCTCTTCCAGCAGCAACCTTAGTTTTTCCCAGGAGGTCTCTCATCCAGGTACTGACCAGGCTCACACCTGCTTAGCTTCAGTGGGTTCCCAGTTGTGGGTTGCAGGGTGATATGGCTGCTGGTGTTTAGAGACATCAGTGAACCTGCACAGCACATCTTTGGGAGGTGGGGGAAACCCGAGACCAAAAATGCACTTGAACACAGGGGAACATGTAGACTCCACACAGATGGTGCCACGACACTGTGTCAGTCATTGGCTCTTCTACATTGCCATGCTGCCCAAGCAGAGCTACAGTATCCATGAATTTCAGTCTCCCCTCAAACATCTGCAGGAACTGCACTGAGGCCTGTCCTGATGCTGGAGTTCCTGAGCCCTGTCCTGAACAGACCAAGACACTCTGCTTGAAATCAAACTGGTGCAATGACTCGTCCGATACAAAAATAGGTCACCATACTGACCCCCATCCCACATCAGTGTCTACAGGGGGCAGGCTCCTCACAGCCCAGCTGTCTTTACAAACCACAGCAGTCAAAACTGATATTTGTGTTTTATAGAGAAGTAAACTGAATTTGTGAGACTTTTACATGGTGAAATTGACTTAAAGCAAATGTGTCCCAATACTTATGGTCCCTTGAAATATTGTGGTTAATTTCACATTTTCATTAATTTTCTAATTACACCCCTAAACACACAAAGTAAATCCACATGTCATAGAGGGACGAAATACATCGTAATATCTTTAATTTTCAAGCCACCTTGACAATGCACTATTTAATTTACCAATTACAGATTTACTTGGCTGACACTGCTGTCTCCACAGCAACGCAGGTTTGCACCCATTCATACGGCTGGGTATTCTGCTGCAGCCAATCGGCCGAGGATACTACAGCACTGTCCCCCTTGGCCAGCCGTCCCACAGCCCTCCAGTTCCGAGTGCGGAACCCGAGCCGCTGCTGTCCGTGCCGAGCGGCAGTACAGTGCAACAGCGCTCGCGGACCAGACAGAGGAAGCACGGAGACGTCAGCCCCGCGCGCAGCCCGGCGGCCAGGCTGCCCTGCTCTGCACGCACCGTGCCGCGAGATGGCGCTGTCCTGAAGCTACACCGGAAGCCAGGCGCTGGCGAGGCTCCTGGGCGCGAGGGGTCTGGTGGAGGGCACAGCGACGCACTTAATTTCTTAATAGGGTGGTACAATATTAATCTTTAGGTAGAATGCATGCTCTCTTATTTTCCATGTTTGAGTAAAAGCATCCCCTCGTCAAAAAATGTTTTCACGAAAAAGAGGTTGCTGCTGGCCCGTTGCTAACCCTCCTTTTAAATCAATAATAATAATAATAATAATTATTATTATTATTATTATTATTAATTGCTTACACTTATATCGCGGTTTTCTGGACACTCCCCTCAAAGTGCTTTACAGTTTTCTGAACACTCCCCTCAACCACCACCAACGTGCAGCACCACCTTGATTAGTCAATTAGTCTGGTTTCCGTCGTCTTCCAAATGTCCCGTTTTATTTCTGAATTATAGTAAGTGGTTATTTGTTTATATGCTTTCACAGTTGTACAGTCATCGAGTAAGTGCTCACGGTGATAAACGTGGAATTTAAAGTAGTCTGGACATTATTAGAAATGAACATGTCGGTGCTGGCCGGCTGCCCCTCTAGCAGACGGAGGGAAGCATCAGGAGATCCGCGTGCCACATTCCCCTTCTTCCTCACGAGCTTTTCAGCTCCCATCTTCGCGTGAGCCCATTCCCAGCGAACCCGGACTGGACTCAGGGGGTTGCATTTCATCAGCGTTAAGCAAAAACGAACCATGGGGATTTGATACTGTTGCTAGCGGCGTGCAAGTGTCTGATGCCAGCATTGATTTGGTGAGCTCAGGCAGTAAAAACTACAACTGGCATGTTTCTAAGAAAACTAATATAATTTTATTCCTGGCTGATTGGGTTACAGATTAATAGTCCCTTATCTTTGTGCCAATTTTATTGTTTTTTCTGATAACCTTATTTTTCTTGTGTTAGAAGAAGTTCCCTCAGTTGTAAAACGCATCTGATGTCTGTGAATAATAAAAATAAGAGCAACGACGCACACGAAATACTGTAGGTATATCTGTAACACTGAGTACACCTGTAATACTGTAGGTACTCCTTTAATCCTGAGTGTACACCTGTAATATTGCAGGTACATCTGCAATACTGAGTGTACTCCAGTAATACTGTAAGTACACCTGTACTACTGTAGGTAAACCTGTAACACTGAGTGTACACCTCTAATGCTAATCTTACTCCTTTAATCCTGAGTGTACACCTGTAATACTGCAGGTACATCTGTAATACTGAGTGTACTCCAGTAATACTGTAAGTACACCTGTAGTACTGTAGGTATAACCTGTAACACTGAGTGTACACCTGTAATACTGCAGGTACACCTGTAACACTAAGTGTACACTTGTAGTACTATATGTAATACTATACTATATGTAATACTATGGGTACACCTGTAACACCGAGTGTACATTTGTAATACTGTAGGTACACTTGTCCTACTGCAGGTACACCTGTAACACTGGGTGTACTCCAGTAATACTGTAGGGACACCTGTAACACTGAGTGTACACCTGTAGTACTATAGGTACACTGGTAACACTGAAAGTACAACTGTACTACTGTAGGTACATGTGTAACACTAAGTGTACATCTGTACTTCTGTTATACTGCAGATACACTTATAACATAGGTACACTTGTAACATTAGGTGTACACCTGTAATACTGCAGGTACACCTGTAATGCTATAGGTACACCTGTATTGCTGTAGGTACACCTGTAACACTAAATGTACACATGTAATACTGCAGGTACATCTGTAACACTCGGGAACACCTGTGTAATACAGTTTCTGCATGACTAATCCAATCGGAATAAAAGATCACCCTTATATTCATTGCTTATATTCACGGCTTTATAAAACTCATTTTTAAAATAGCCAGAAATAGTCAAAACACAAGAAGGACTACACACGAAACTAATACCGTTGGTCTTATCTAGATCATTAGGTTTTTCGTAGCTTATCGCTCCGATGGGCAGCTCGTCCCCAGTTCGTTCCAGCCTGTTGGTTGCGACGAGGTACATCAGGAGACACGGAGAGGCTCCTCCAGACTTCCCTGGATACGGAGGAGGAGGAGGAGTCGGAATTCCAGTGGGATGAGTTTCCTCCCGCTACGTCACTCCGGGCTGGGCTGCACTTTGTTGATCCAACCGGAGAGCCCGCAGAGCCAGTTCGCTAAGAAAGCCTTGACGACCGAGCGCTGGAAGCCTTTTCGTTGTTAAACGTGTTTCTGAGTTCGTGCGTAATTATATTTTTCGAAATGAGATTGAAATCTCCAGGGCGATGCTTCAGGCACGATTGAGAGTTCGGCATCCGCTTGAATTAGGTCTTCCTTTTTGATCTATTTTTTTTTCTTATCGGGGAAAAACTTTCCTTGTTGTGCGAGGAGGTCGAGAAGGCCTCGCCGTGCCTTTGCAACAGGTCTGTCGGGAGCAACAAAGCGCTCGACGGCTCCGCAGGTGCGATTTTAGTCTGAAATTGAGAAGGAGTGGCGAAGGATCGAGAGACTATAACTCCTCGTCTGCCATTGCTGCTGACTTCGGAATCACCCGGATCAAGCGAAACGTCTTTATTTCATCGGATCCACAAGATTTACAGACTGGAGTTTAAATGCGGTACGGAGCTAAAATGATGCCGGTAAGTTGTTTATAAACCACGTAAATAAATTCAGTGATTAAGATAAAACTGCGTTATGTTTTGTCACTATATTTTAAAAAGTGACTGAAGCAATTTTGGTCGAAATTTATTTAATCCAGTTCATACTTCTCTTTTTTTTTTCCTACGATTTGTGGTGCAGCAGAATTGCTAATGCCCCTGTCCGCCTGTTGCGCGCCCTGTACCTGTTGACGAGAGAATCGGCTAGATCCGTAGGTCACAGAGCAGGAGAACTGGCCCTTCAAGAACCGATTTAAAACGTTTTTGAATGTTAAGATTCAGATCAAGGCGCGGTGTACAACGTGGAGGTGTAGTTGGGACTCCGGGCTTGTAACTGGAAGGTTGTGGATGAGACACTGCTGTTATACCCTTAAACACTGCGCTAGTGAAGTACCCCAGCCCTCTAAAAGAGTGCAAACACGAGTAGAGTCGATTTGGATGAAAGCCTCGGCCACATAAACAGTAATCCATTATACCCGGCCGTGTACTTTCTCCTCGTCATCGTCCTGGTAAAAGCGTAGCAGCGTTTTTTATCGCCCAGTCGAGTTTCACTGTTGTTCAGTGTGATATGTTTAGAGGTACCTGAAACATGGATACGTTTTCCTGACCGACTTTATCTTGCTTATGGACGAATATTTTAATCTACAAGCCAGAGCTCAAAGCGACGGTGCTAAAAGCGAGGCTCTTCAGCAAGTTGCGGTTGAGTTGCTCCCGGCGAGCGCAGGTTCTGCGGTTAACCCGAGAGCCTGGCGGGCGAGCTGGTGCGCCGTCTCCGGAGCACAGCCAGGTAGCGGCAGGGCGCTGCGCTGAAACTCGATCTGCATCCTTTGCAAAACTACAGCATGTGCGTATGGTCTCATCTTCTACGCGAAATGTTGCCCTAAGGGAGGTTCGATTGCGGTAAGGCTCCAGCTCCCTCTCGACGGCCAGGGGCGCTCTGGCCCGGTGCTGGCAGGCGGCACGGCTGACCTGAACACAGGACCGGCCGGGAGGAGGTGGTGGCCCCGGGACACCGAGCTGCAGGGGCCCGCTGGGTGCGCTCGGGTACCGTCTCCGTTCAGTTGGCGTCCGGGGGAGGCGTTGCTCCTCGCCGCCCCAACACACGGCACGATACTGTCTTTCCGCTTTGAAAAGTTTATTCCGCGTTGGATTGTAAGGGCCGAGGAGGAATGAGACAAAAACAAAGGGGAGGACTTGTAAGTCGGAATGTGCTTGCCGCACAGGCGATGGCGTTTTGTCCAGGTGTTGCCAGCTGTGCTCTGTGGGGACACTGCGATGGAAGTCGGGGCGCTCCTGTGAGGACTCCAGCTCTGGGCTGGCTTGTGGTTAAATGTGGCGCCACTGGGTGAGCGTTGCTGTCAGTCTGTGTTGGCGATTGCGATTGATCGTTGGTGTGTCACTGTGACGTTACATGATTACAGTGGGGGGTGGCGGAGTAGCTTCACACCGTCCTAGGTATTAAAACCCTGGTCCACACAGTTTCAGAACCGCTTCAGGGTCAGAACCTGTGTATTCAGAGATGCTCCCGGTTCAGGGCCTGTGGTACAGGAAACAGACGCCAGTGCACATGTGCTGAGAGGTTCAGCCTAGGCCAGATACCTGCAGACACTCTGAAGAGGTGACGTCCTCCAGCCTGGGGAACTCAGCTATGAGCCAATACTGTACTGACCCGCCTCCGGGTTATTCAGTACAACTCCTCTGTGTCTGTGACCTGTCTCTCCGTGGAGCTCGGTCCTGAGCGCAGACAGGTTCCTGGCTGCTGGCCCAGGCCGTGGGAGGGCTGCCCGGCACGAGCGCTGCTCCTGGGGACAGGAAGGGTGGTGGTGGTTATTTTTAGGTGCCAGTCACAAAGGTTTACCACACTACGCCCTTGTCTGTCGGTGTTTCCGGGGAGCAGCAGCTGCAGTCGCAGCCCGGCTGGACCTCAAGCTTGTGGGGGCGAGCTGTGTCTGCCCGGAGGAATTCAGATTGCTGCCTGTCCGAGTGGCCGTCTCGCCACCGCAGTCCGGGATTAGACCAGTCAGAGGCTTTCCAGTTCCGCAAGAGTGGCCCTTTTCCTTTTCCCTCTCTCCCACCAGTCTGAGCTTTCGTCTCTGCTGAAACAGCCGGTGAGTAAATCCGTCTTTCAGAGCCTGTGGTCAGCTGAATGAGATCGGCTCAGGCCCTCTCTGCCGGCGCCTCTGCTGTTCGTCGGGCTGTTATTCCCAGGGAGAGAGCCGTCGCGCTCCAGCTCAGGCTAATTAAGCCAGTCCTCTCCCCCGCGCGACTGGCGCCGCGCCAGCGGGCAGCAGGAGCCCCGCGGGGGTTCAGCGCTGCCCAGGTGGCCCGGAGTGACTCTCCTGGCCGGGGCCCAGTGTGTGGGCTCTGCGAGCCCCTGCCCAGCCTGAGCCCGGCCGTCTGTCGTACCCTGAGCCCTGGGGTCCCCTGGCCTACATTCCTCCACATGAGCCGCGCGCTTGTTTGTGGAGCTGGTCTCTCTGTGGGGACGCACAAGATGTTTGGGAAAGAGTCCTATTTCTCCAAAAATGTCTCACCCCCCCCTGCTGGAAGGGAAGATGTGTGTTTCTAGCGAAGATAAAAGGAGGTGACTTTTCTGAGCTCAGCAGGATGTCAGTAACTAAGGTTTGCTCTAAAGGAGAAATCTGTAGCTGGATTCTTTTCCTTCAAATAAGGTTAGAATGAGATGCAATATTTTCAGCTGTTTGAGTACGTTATCGCCTCTGAGATACGATAGCTTCTTTTTCGAACAAGCTACGACTTTGATTGGAAAAGGTTTAAAGTTGTTTCGAGTTTTGCAATGGCTGTTTTTCTTTGGCGTTGCCCGCTGTTAATCCATGGAATCTGCCACTGCGACCCTTTGTGAGAATATGAGGACATTCTGCACAGGAGGTGCCATCATGCTGCCTTTCAATTCAATTCAGTTCAAGGTGCTTTATTAGCATGACCGATGGGTACAATCAGTGTTGCCAAAGCAAATAAAAATAATACAATTAACATGGAACAAAACATAAAATAAAAGTAAAATAAAATCTATAGACATTACAGACATTTACAACAGAGACATGTCAGAAAATATTGACATATACTGTAGGCGAGGTGGCCGAGTGGTTAAGGCGATGGACTGCTAATCCATTGTGCTTTGCACGCGTTTTTTGGGCGGAGCGGTGGCTCTGTTGCTAAGGATCTGCGCCTGTGACTGGAAGGTTGCTGGTTCAAATCCCGCGGCCAGCAGAGGAATCCTACTCCGTTGGGCCCCTGAGCAAGGCCCTTAACCCCAACTGCTCCAGGGGCGCCGTACAATGGCAGACCCTGCGCTCTGACCCCAAGCTTCTCTCCTTGTCTGTCTCTCCTTGGAGAAAAGCTGGGGTATGCGAAAAGACGAATTCCTAATGCAAGAAATTGTATAGGGCTAATAAAAAAGAAATAAAGAAACATTGAAACATTAGGCGTATGGAGCATTATTGGGAGACAGGCTCACTGTTCCTCAGGCTGTGACAGGAGATCACATACTGGGCTGCCAGTTCAACTGAGTTCTCTCCTCTCCCAGTAGGATTCGGACCCATTGTGATTCTGGCAGGTGTGGGAACTGCCCAGAGTATCTGTCACAGTGCAGTAGGAAGTGCACCTCTGTCTCTACTTCTCCCCGCTGGCAGTGGGAGCACAGCCTGTCCTCTCTGAGCAGCCAGGTCTGCCCGTGTCTCCCAGTTTCTATGGCCAGGCTGTGGTCACTGAGCCTGTACTTGTCAGGGTCTGTTTCTTTTTGTTGTTTCTTATCTTGGTCAAATATTCGGCTAGTGTGTATTGTCTGTTTAGGGTTCTGTAGCATTCCAGTTTATGTTGTGTGTGTGTCCCAGTGTGTGAGATATTGCTGTGTGATCTGTGCTGTGATGTGGTTGAGTTTCACTGACAGTACTGCAGGTTTACAGGCACCTGCACCGCCACAGGGGGCGCTGTTGCTGGCAGTCAGTGAGACCCCGACTGATCCCCCAACAGTGAGGCGTTAATAGCAACGGATTGATTCTTGAAGAAAGCAGCATCTTTTTAATCGGAAGGATTTATAAAACAACGTTTTATTTTATTCTCTGTTGGTTTCGCATAACAATGGCTTCCTGCTGATTTTTGTTGAAGTTATGAGTCAGTCTCGGTTATCTGATCCTCAAAAATGTCTGCGATAAGATTCCTCCCCGTGGGCCCAGAGAACGAGAGAAGCAGGCAGTTTCCTGTTGTACAGCAGTTTCGGTGCACGTCTGCCGCAGGCACTGAACACACCGTTCTCCTTGCGCTCATTTAGAGCACAGCGTCTTCTCCCAACAGGGTGGAGTGGTCTGGGGAAACAGTTGTCATGGTTTCGGTTATTCACGACACCAGTACGCAACGATTCATCTGCACCTCCAGACTCAGGAAAGTGGGACGCTGGGCCTTGAGCGGACCCTGCTGTGGCTCTTGGGTCCGTTATGCAGGTACCAGTGAGAAGTGCTGCTTGCCCTGCAGGCAGGACAGTGAGGACAGCTGGTGTGGGACCGGCCCAGTGCAGCCCGTTGCCAGGTGCTGCTCCCGTCCGGCACGGCGCAGACCCGAGGCCTGGGTCTCGGCGCCCGCAGACGTGGGGAAGAGCGTCGTCCTCGTTCAGCAGCTGGGCTGTGTGAGGCGGTCAGGGCCGTGTGGCCAGGAATCCTGGAGCGCTCAGTATGGATGCAGCAGGGAGAGTGGAGCTGCGTGTTGAGGATGTGCATCCTGGACGTTCCTGGGGCTGTGCCTTCACTGCAGTCACCAGCTGTCCAGTGAAACAGGTGGAGGGTGAGAATTGCTCGATGAACCCAAAAACGAGGCCAACAGAACCCAGATTTCTACATGCTTCTTCATATTTATACATGTATATGCGTAGATATTTTCTTGTACTGCCACATAACGCACAACGTCATCAGTGGCTCTCTGTGTCCTGGAGGGGTACAGGCAGATTAACGATGAAAAGTGGCAGAACTGCACCTAATGACTGGCACAATGGCAGCATCTGGCGTGCGGTATTCTTTTGCTTGGCTTTCAAGATTTCTTGGCATGCAGGTCAGACTACTGGAAAGCGTTGGTATTACACCGTGAACATCTGTTACTTTTTTTTACTCTGACATCTGAGGGGCCATTTTTGTGTTTTGCTTTGCTCGGGTTAATTATTACCCCAGTTGTCCTCAGCCAAACCCCACCCACCCGATATGAATCTTTGTGTCCCAGCTGAGCTGAAGGCCAGGGCAGAGGCACAATGCTGGACTTCCGCCCTGTTGCTCGAGCCCATCCCTCGCTGAGGAGGGCGCAGGCAGGGTGGTCTGGCGAGGCTGGAGAGCACAATGGGCCTTCTGAAATTAGCAAGTGCTCTATGTGAAGAGAACAGCCCACTGTAGCTCAGGTTTGGGCTTAGGCTGCTCAGCTGAAGCTATTGTTTTACAGAACAGAGCAGTAAGGTTAGTGCACACGCCTCCTGCACAGTGGAGTGGGTGCATACCTGCCAACAGCTTAGGAGCAGAGTGTTTTGTTTAAGCTGATTTATTTGCACTGCTAACTGAACTGTAGCAAAAGCATGCTCTGCTGTCACAGGTTGCGCAATATGTAGGGAAACATCTGATCATTTTAGATTGGTTAGGATCAAATCAATCAGAGCTCTGAACCGCTGCAGTTTCTGCAACCTAGGAAAATGACTAACAGATGATCCAGGCATTGCTGTCACATTGGCTCATGTCCTGCAGTGGGTAATTGCATGTGTGTCCGGGGGGCAGGGCATGGATTGAGTCCTTGGCCCTGGTGTAAGCAGGCTCTCTGGTTGCGTGTCATTTTAACTGGGATGTTTGCTGAGCGATTATGTTCTACCACATAAACCCATGGTGGGATTCATTTTCCAGCTGTCCTGCCAAATAATGGCCGCATTATTTTTTAAGGAAGAATAAGAGCAGCCCTTGTTTCTGAGCATTTTTTTTGCTACAGATTTTAGGGCAGAGCATTGTGTGAAAAACTCCTGAGCAGCCCTGATAAGAGTTTCCATTTTCACTGGCCAGTGACGAAAGAAACGCAGCATGTCTTTGTTTCTCTTGAGGAGTGTGAGAACCCAAGGCGCTTGCTTGGGTTTCTGTGTGCACAGTGTGAGCTCAAGGCCTGTGCGATCTCTGAGCTCTCCTGGGCTTCAATCCATTAATTCTTAAGTGGATTTGGGCTCCCCAGGGCTGGAAAGGTGTTGGGCTTTTAATGACTTCCCTGTCAGAATCTTATCAAGTCAGTGACTTATCTGTTCACATTGTCTGTCAGTCATTAGTCCCGTTTCCTGTAGCTCCTCAGTTGACTTTTATTCAAAATAAATCTTGGTGGATTTAAGACTGACCATAATACCCAATTGACCCTTTTAAACTGTTTAAAATTGAGCTGTATTTGTTATATGTTTATTTATTAGTTCAGGTGGGTAGCTGCGTCAGAATGCGTAGGCTGCAAAGGAACAAGTAATAGGTTTATTCCATGGTGGAAAAAGAAGAAAGAAAGCACAACGTTTCGGCAATGGAGCCTTCTTGCGTTTTCTTTCTTCTCTTTTCAGCATGGAATAAACCTGTTACTTATTTATTAGATGTGTTATTCAGTGTCTTATTTTGTTAGGTTGTGGTTTGTCTGTATTTTGTGAGGTTTGTTAGGTTGTGTTCAGCTGGGTTTATATTTGTAACCTTCCCTTGAAAGCTTTGTGTAATGCTTTTACTTGAAAGGGACTAGCGGCAGTTTCTTCCTTCCTGTTCGTCGCTGGCTTGCTGCCGGTGTGCAGGTGGAGGGTGTGGTGGAGTGAGGTTCTGGCCAGTCCCTCCTGCTCCCCTCTGTGCTGTCAGTCCTGCAGCTCCTGGCTTCCAAACCGCTCAACAAACTCCCTACAGTTTCCCCAGCATGTGTACTAGTCTTTTCCAGGATATTTGTTCCCTGATGAGTCTTGTGATTGACGTTGTCATCCCAGGAAGCACCTTGTAGGAACTTCCGGACGTCCGGTGCGCTCCGGCGGGGTGTGTGCTGCTATGGTTACGCGGTTGCTGTGGTGGTGTCAACAGAAACCGGAGCCGCCGGCTGGGCGGGCCTGGTTGCCCCAGGGGAGGGGTCGCCCGCGCTGCTGACGGAAGTGCTCAGGTGAAACCCAGACTGACGGCCAGGAGACACACCTGTCCCTCACGCACTGCGCTATTTGTTTTGATCCGGAACTGCTTTTACATCAGCGTTTACAACAACTTCTTCACGGGGAAAAACACAAATTACTGCCGTTTCATTGCGGCTTGTGTGTGTTACCGTTGGTTTCAACACTAGTTTTTGACTGTAAGTTAGTTACAGACCCTGCTACCTCATTTTCTGTACATTTCCTCAGACATACGTTTGAAGTACTATTACTGCCAAATATACCAGCCTTTGTCCTTAATTGGTACCTTCCATCTAAGAACTTGTATTTTGTACATGACCATGCAGTTCAGAAAGCCGGACGGCTATGCAGTGGGAGTCTGGTTTTCCCCCTCTGGCAGTCAGTCCAAGCTTCGCTTTTCTTGCTCTAAGAGTTCAGTCAGCAGTGCAGATGCAGGCAATGTGAAGTTGGGAGCAGAGAGATTGGTTTCAGGACCTTTGTAATCCTGTGAGTCGGTCTCTTTCGTGACTCCAGCTGGTATTGTGTAATTTTCCAGAAGCAGACCGGTCTCTGGTCTGGAGTCCCTTGCGCTGGCTCAAGGACACTGACTCATGTGTCCTTAGTCATGAGTTACCCAGACTACTTTCCCTTCACAGGGGGCGAGTGGCTTGAATCAGTTCAGTCCCCTGTCCTGGCTAATCACTTTCGGAAAGAGCAAACAGTGGGAAAAGGGCAGTTTGAGGGGAGACTGAGCAGTCATTCTTCTTCAAAGCTTTTCAAACCTTCTCTGGTCATAAATGAAATGCAGTCCCTTTCAGACAACTCCAGGACATCACTCCTCCACCACTAGACCAACAGCAGAGAGCTGATTGCAGTTGGTAGCTTGGAGAGTGGCCATGTGGTCACGCCACATCTACTGGACTGGCTGGACAATTGTTGGTCATCACATTACGTATCGATGCTGAACTCTTTCTTTGTCGATTCCACTGAAAAAGCACCAGGACACAAGTGTACCTTTGTTTTTTTTTACAATTAATCTTTAGGAAGTGTAAGCATACTGGTCATCGACCAATAAACTGTGTAGGGAGGTCTGGGAAGATCAACGTCACCACGAGTTGATGTGCAGTTCAAAAACAGTTAAGTAGTGTCAAGGGGTTCATAGGTCATCAGATTTTTAAAGGGTCTTGCAGGGCTCCAGACTGCGACTGAAATGGTTGCAAATGCGCCAAAAAATAAGAATTTGCGACAATTATTTAAAATCTAGTCGCCATTAGCGACAGACACCAAAACTTTATTTTGTGTCGATATGTGGTCGAATTTCATCTGGTGGCGAGGCGTTAATTCCATCTTTAGAGTGCACGCCTGTACGTCCCTTCATCACAGCACACGTCAGTGATGGTTGGTTTAAAGGTAGCAAGCTAAGAACCTACGCACTAGGACACAGGCTGCTACAGGTGTTCCACAAGCTGGCTGATCTGCTAACAATGATGAAGCGTAAAATTGCAGACTTTTCTAAAGAGTTTGATGCATCTCCTGGCGGATTTTGGACCACTGCCGGGGATCCTCAGAATCCAGCCAGCGAAGTTTACGTGAGTATGGACGACACCTGAGCAGCCGTCTAAATCGAGCAATTTGAACAAATGCTGTATCGCGGCTTTTGTTCTAAAGCCGGCCAGGAAGTTGCAGGGAAAACTGAGTTTTTCAAAGGGACGAAGCATTTTAGAAAAGAAACGGTAAAAAAACATGGAGGCAGTCAGAAGCAATCAAAATGCTCGTGATTGTGTGAATGCGAAGTGTGCTCATTAGCCCGGGCTGTGTCTCGCGCCTGTCAAAAGACAGCCTCCACTTTGGAGGGTTTCACTGGGATCAGCTCAGCAGGCCCTTCACTTGAGCAGTGTGATCCCGAGCTCTGTGAGAGGCTCTGGCTCGGCTCAAACCAGAGGAAGAGGAGGCTCAGAATCTGATGAGTAGACACTCCATTTGTGACTGTATATAGTTTTAAAGTTTGAAAAACAGACCAATCAGCCGTCAGAGGTCAGGCACAATGGAGTAGGGCAAGAATCAGGCAATAAAAGAGGAGGACAGACCTATGGGCACAGAAGCATGTGAACTATTTTGATTCTGTAATTTGGCGACTAAAAAAAGTCATTTGGCTCCAAAATGTTTCATTTTAGGACCCAGTTGCTCCCAAGTAATTTTTTTTGTCTGGAGCTCTGTCTTGCCTGGTTCTGGGTTCTGGTTTCTGGTTGTGCCACCATCACGGGGGAAGCATGTCTTGTGTTCTGGGTTCAAGGACATGAGCGAGTCACACATGGAACGTTTTGGAATAGTGGCCCAGCGGACAGGGAATATTCCTGCCGTTCTGGAGTTTCTTCCCATGCCTGAGGGTTTTTTTTTGTACCGGCATCTTCTGCTGCGTCGACATTATACAGGACCTTGGTGATCTGGAAAAGTGTCAAAACATCGCCCTGTCCCTTCAGGGCTGCCGATGTCCTTCCTCCTGTCTTCGATAATTGAATTTGGAGGTTGCTGATTTGACAGAATGGGCTGCTTACCTGTGCAATATCGTTAATGGGAGAAGGAGTGTTTCTAAGCCTGACTGCGACACGTAGAGCAGTTTTTTTAGTCTTTGCAAAGGACACAGCTGCAGTGCATTGTGACCTCTTCCAATGACCTCTGCAATCCCAGCGTCCCCATCTCTCTCTCGCTCGTGAGTGCGGGGGCCGGGGGCTGCTCTGCCAAGCCGCGCCTCCGTGTCTCTTCCCAGCCGGCTCTCTCTCCGGGTCGGCTGGGAGCGCGCATACGGGCTGGGGCCGTGCCGGAGAACGGAGTTCGCTCTCTGTGTAGTCAGGTCATTTGTTGAGGTAAGTCTGATTTTTCTAAATTCGTAGCTATTCAGGCTGAATTATTTTGATCCCGTTCAGACAAAAAGGCAGTTTTTTATGACTTGCATCTGCTTATGGTGCAATACTAGAGTTATCCCTTGGTTGGTGGTTTCATGGAAACTTCTGTGGAATGCTTTTTTTCTCCCACAGTAGAAGAAATTCCTCCAAAAATTGGATGGTTTTGTATTGTCTCCTTCTTTCATTGTACTTTTTCAGACTGTACTATGCTCAGAAAATATGGTGGTTGTTTTTGCGTTTTGTACTTTTTATAGCAAATAGAGGTTTCATTGCCACACAGTTGCATTCTCTAGACAGTGTTATTTTTGCACCACCCTTTAAAAACTGGTGAGCAAAGTGAGGGTGCAACAGGTCAACTGTGCGCTCGTGACGCACCTGGACTGAGCCCACCCTCTGCGCCCAGGCTCATTGTGCTCGGAGGCGCTTGTTTCGCTGTGTATCTTGCTTGTGATTTCTCATACGGCACGACGCAGGAGTTTCCGAATGTTTGGCTGCAAAAAGAAAGAAGGGACTGGGATCCTATAGGGCAGGGTGGAAACTCGCTGTGTGGAAAACAGAACTACAGCTGAGTATGTTCTGGTTTATAAATGAGCAGTCACCCACCGAGAGTCACGCCTCTTGGGTGCTAGCAGGCCAGAGCACAGGTTACATCAAGACTGTTGTTCTCCCAAGTCACGCAGCCTTGCATAGGAAAGGCAACAGATAGCTGCGTTATCCAGGCGACCCTGAGAATTTCTGCTCCTCCTGTGCTGTAGCTGTGCAGAGAGCCCCAGTGGAAGAGACTGGGCCTGCGAGAGGCAGCAAGTCTGACCGATGGCTTGTGGGCGTGTCTGAAACCTCTTTGTGATGTTGTGTGGTCTTGTGTTGAGCTTTAGCTGTTGTGCATTTCTGTATCTCCCGTTAAAGGTCTGTCAGTTCCCAAATAAAAACAAGAAAATGCTGATGGCACGCTTTCCTCATGATCAGAGACTGTCACGCAGGTGAGAGCAGGTGGACAATGGCCCAGTGTCGGAAGACAGGTTTAGGGAACTAGCAGTGAGTTCTGCCCAGGGCAGTAACCCTCAGTGAAACAGGAAGGCCTGGGTTCTGTTCTGCACCTGGCAGGAAGTGTGCAGGAGGTAATCAGACTTGTCCTACTAGCCTGATCCTGATGCGGATTGTAATGACGCAGGCACTGCGCCCAGGATTGTGGGCATCGTACCCTGTGCTGTAGCTTGTCTGATGCCATCTTTAGCAGAATCAGGAGAGAACTGTGTCTCTCATTCGTGCCCTAGAGCACCAGCAGACCCTCAGCTGTAGATGCAAGATTCTGCTCACCCTGTCTGCACTGAGTGAGTGTGGAGGGGTTATGTGGCATTCTGTTTTTTTTCTATTAAATGTTTAACTTAAATAAATTATTCACGTGTTTACTGCTCAGGATGATTTTGTGGATCATATCTACAGATCTGCAATTGTCTGGGAATCCTGGGGTGTGTAGTTGGGGTTTTTAAACTGCTTTGATTTAACATTGCGTATCCAGAGATCTTTAAGCATGTTTTCCTGGAAAATATAAGTTGGTTTGCAAGCAAACGTCTGAGCCAAAAAACAAAACGGATGTTTTGTTGAGCGTAAAAGCACATTCAAAGTAGTGTGTGCTGCAAAGCACACATGATCTTAAAAGACTAGTGAGTGACCTTTTTTGCCACCGGGACTTGGTAGCCGAATGCCGAATACCAGAAATGCTTGCTTGATTTCTGGATTCTGACAAGGGAACCCCTGCAGCTCCGAGTAGAGAACATCTCAGATTGTGAACTTCTGGTTTGAGCCAGTGCAGAGCAGCCAAGCGGTTTCGGTGATCTGGGGGCAGGAAGCCAGTCGAGACAGGTGTGCTGTAGCGCCCTCCCTGAGACGAGGCCGAGCCGGGGCTGCTGGGGCAGTACTGGGTCAGGGGAAGGAACCTGGAGTTTGTCTCTTAGGAGAGGGCTGATGACGCGATTTCATCTCCATCCTCCCCCCCCTTAGCGTGCACACTCTTGCACAGACTGCTCCTTCTCCCTGATCTGGACGAAGAGGGAATGCAAGCTGTTGGGAGAGAGGAAGACAGATAGTAGGAAAGCCTGTTTACATAGCGAGTACTCAACAGCCCTCAGCTTTTCCAGGTAGCCTGAGAAAAGCTCAGCAAAGCAGGGAGGGGACAGGGTGTTGGTGTTTGTTAGGGGATGCGGGGGCCCCTGCTCGTGATGTGACCTCCCCTTCCTGCCTGTGTGGTGTTGGTACAATAGCGTCTTGTGTACCTGTGGAGGACGCTGATGTCATCTCATGACGCAGGGTCATGGAAAGTGTGACCTCATCATAAACCAGAATGTCAGAACAAATTCCTCGTGTCCTCTGACATCCTCTGGCTTTCTGTTCCCCCCCTGCGTTCCCACTTACCAGACCAGATCCCAAACTGTGCCGAGTGCGGAGCTGTATCAGCTCAGCGCAAACAGGTTCATTGGCTGAGCACCTAAAGAAAAGGTTCCATGATGAAAGCAGCTCACAGAAGATACTCGGCAGATGGATTTCCTCACGTTATACAAAGCCAGTGCAAATGGTTCTGCAATATTAAAGCCTGATCATGCACGAATCTGCTTTCCTCGCCCAAAAAACAGCCTTTGTTTTGGATAAACGGGAGCACTGTGTCTTCATCTGATTTCAGAGTTCTTGCAACCTTCTTAATTTGATTTATCAGAGACCTCTCAAAAAACACAGGCCCAGGTCCCACCTTTCCAAGAAATCGGTCCCACAGCTGTGATTAAATGCATCCGTCTTCTTGGAAGTGTAAAGGAAGGTGGACATGTTTCTCGCCTGTGAGCGAGTCTGTGACACAGATGTTCTGGTCCTGCCCCTTGGAGACGAGACTGCAGATCCCCATTGGATCAGCGCAGCTGCTGCTGAACACCACAGTGTAAGAGTGCAGCAGGGAAGGGGGTGCCAGCCCCTGAGGCGGAGCTCGTGAGGAAGTGAAGATGGCATCCGTCTTAGGTGCTGCAGTCTTAGTCTGTATTGCATCACTGCTCAAGACTGTCCAGCAGTGAGGAAAAGCTTATGATGAAGCCTAAAGGAGAACAGAAAAAGTTACCAGGTTAGGACTACAGGAATAGGAAGCAATAACAGGATAATATGCAAAATGTTTGTTTTTTCTGTAAAGAAACTCCAGCTAACGTGTTATAGCTGTGTTTAAGGCAGTGGGGAATCCTCTCTCTCCCCTAACTGCATCCTGACCTTTTGTAGTTTCTGTGAATAAGAAATTAGATCAGGAGCAGTTTGTGCACTGGAGCTCAACTGGGGTATAAACAACTAGCTTCTGGTCGAATGTCAGAGTCTTTTTAAAAGTGTGTACCTAGATTCTCCAAGTACCCTTAAGGTTTTAATTAAGGTCACATTGCACAAAGCTAAAAAATCTGTCAAGGCTGGGATAGGAGAGTGTATTGTGAGTAGAAAAGTAAGTTACAGGGTTGTTAAACAGTCATACCACCTATAGTAGTTGTGGGTGTGTGTGGCAAGCTTGTTAGCCCACCTGTGTGAAGGTGTGAGGAGGCCTGGAGTGATGAGCAATCGTCCTGGCAGCCACATGGTCTGTTTCAACCCTGTACTGCATATCTTATGAAAAGCACTGTAATAATAATCATCATCAAATCTGTCTCCTCTGAAAACTGCAGTATTTCCTGGTAAAGGTTATGATCCTGTTGTGTTTAGGATCTAAACTGCCTTTTCACAGGCACTCTTGCCTTGAGGATCCCGGAAGCACGGCTGTGCAGAGATCTCGGAGCTGTCGTCGGGAGTTTAACAGTGCTAACGAGCCGTCCTCTCTGCCCCCAGATGTTCCTGACCGTGTACCTCAGCAACAACGACCAGCACTTCACAGAGGTGCCCATCACCCCTGACACCTGCTGCCGCGATGTGGTGGAGCTGTGCAAGGAGCCGGGGGAGACCGACTGTTACCTGGCGGAAATGTGGAGAGGCTCTGGTGAGACTGGGAGTGGGGTACCTCTGTAGGCTCCGGGCTTCGGCTCGCCAGAGATGTGTCCAGTTCAGGCTTTTTAATTCTGGATGCAGGTGAAAATCTCTGGCTCTGTCCACAGGGACTGGTGGAAATGGGAATTTTCATTCTGTAAAGTATAATAATAATAATAATAATAATAATAATAATAATTGCTTACACTTATATAGCGCTTTTCTGGACACTCCACTCAAAGCGCTTTACAGGTAATGGGGACTCCCTTCCACTACCACCAATGTGCAGCATCCACCTGGATGATGCAACGGCAGCCATAGTGCGCCAGAACGCTCACCACACATAAGCTATCAGTGGGGAGGAGAGCAGAGTAATGTAGCCAATTCATAGATGGGGATTATTAGGAGGCCATGATTGGTAAGGACCAGTGGGAAATTTGGCCAGGACGCCAGGGTTACACCCCTACTCTTTTCCAAAAACTCCCTGGGAATTTTAATGACCACAGAGAGTCAGGACCTCGGTTTTATGTCTCATCCGAAGGACGGCACCTGTTTACAGTATAGTGTCCCGTCACTATACTGGGGCATTAGGACCCACATGGACCGCAGGGTGAGCGCCCCCTGCTGGCCCAACTTAAACCTCTTCCAGCAGCAACCTTAGTTTTTCCCAGGAGGTCTCTCATCCAGGTACTGACCAGGCTCACACCTGCTGAGCTTCAATGGGTTACCAGCTGTGAGTTGCAGGGTGATATGGCTGCTGGCTGTCTAGTGCTCTTGTGTTTTTGTCTTATTTCTGGGATGTCGTACTGCGGTATCTCATACCTCTCATGTTGGATCAGCAGCCTGTCTGCTGGATGGCGTGATGGGTGGGTTCTGGGCTGCTGTGGGACAGAGGTGCGGACCTGCCGCGCAGTATGAACATGCTCAGCTGTGACACGGCAGCCTTGTCAGAGCCGTGTAGAATCCAGGATCCTGGTGGCATGGCTCTCATGCAGACGGTCTCCAGGACTACCTTGCCAAGAGAAAGGGTGTCCGGTCAATGTGTCTGAAGGGCTGATGTCTTCTAGTTCATAGCGTTGCTCGCCCTGACAGCTGTGGGTTGTGCAGTGTGACAGACTGGTGTGAATAGAGGTTATTGTTCCTCCGCTGTCTTGTCTCAGAAAAAGATGTGTGACACTCAGAGATACTGGGCGACACAGACAGACCTGGCTGCCCAGAGAGGACAGGCTGTGCTCCCACTGCCAGCGGGGAGAAATAGAGACAGAGGTGCACTTCCTACTGCACTGTGACAGATACGCTGGGATTAGAGAAACATTCTTCCCTAAATTGAGAAATCTAGTCCCAGAGTTCCCACACCTGCCAGAATCACAACGGGTCCCAATCCTACTGGGAGAGGGAGGAAAGAACTCAGTTGAACTGGCAGCCCAGTCTGTCACAGCCTGACGAACAGTGAGTCTGTCTCCCAATAATGCTCAATATGTTTACGGTATATGTAAATACTTTATGACATGTATCTGTTGTAAATATCTGTAATAGGTCTGTAGATTTTATTTTACTTTTATTTTGTGTTTTGTTCCATGTTAATTTTATTATTTTTATTTGCTTTGGCAACACTGATTGTACCCATCGGTCGTGCTAATAAAGCACCTTGAATTGAATTGATACCCATAAATCACAACTGTACAGCCCAGAGTAGTGCAGGACTAAATTAAAAAACTGTACCCAAACTTGGCAAATGATAGGTCTCCTACTTCAAGGCTGCCCTCCTGGCTTGGTCTCGCCTGCAGTCAGGCTGGGTTGGGGTTCGGGGTTCGGGCTGCCGTGTTCAGCCCGTGAAGGTCACTGTGTGCAGCCCGTGAGCTCTGGCCAGCGTCTCAGTGTTTGGCTGCTCAAGGACGCTGAAATGTGCCTGCCAGAAGCGTTCAGCCCGTGTCAGCACTGTAAAATGTGGATTAGACGAGCTGGAGTTGTTCGACCGGTCACATTTCTGACATTCTCTTGAGAACCTGTTCCTTTGTGTTGCCTTTTGGTGTCTGTACTTGGCAAACTTGACTGTTTCTCATTCGCATTGGCTTCTGCCATGAGGCTAGTTTTGCTCTGAAAACTTGCTGTGGAGTTTTGTGTTCAAGAGCCAGGAACAGTCCATCATAGCAATTGACACAGCCCCCCATATTCAGGAATCCTGAAGCATGGTCAGCCCTTTTTTAAAGCTTTTGTAAATATGTGGATTCATGGTGGGTTAGTCTTCAGAAGCACACCAATGGTGTATTTAATTGCGGCTGAGTCCTGACCAGAGTGTCTCCCCTCTATCTCGTCACCCTGTCCGTCTGCCAGCGGATCCTTCTGCCTCTCTACCTCTAGTCTCACCTTGGCTCTGGCTCATGCCTCAAGTCCACAGTAACCTTCCTTCCCACTGGCCTCTGTGTCCATTACCTCATGGGTGTCTGTTCTGACAGTGACGTGATCTGTCTCGGCAACTCCACGGCATTGCCAGCAAGGTCACATTAAGTTGTAGTTCATCACAGCGGTTTTACTAGAGATGCAGAGCAAACGATCTTTCCCTCATTGGACTTTGAGCCTGCTGTGTAACATGAAAGCATCAAAGACAATTTTGGTTAAGTAAAACGATCAGTTCAGTTAGGGCTTCAATTAAGTAATGAGAGCACAGCTGTCCCAGTGTCCAAGGTAGATGCTCTGCAGTCTCGTGTCTCTATTGGTCTGATGTGTCAGAATTCAGACCTTTCTTCCAAACGGGCACAGTGTTATTGACCTCTGTCGCGTGTGTCTTCTGGAATTGGGGTCCACACTCAGTCTGCTGGCCCGGGGTGTCCTGGAATTGGGCCGCAGGCTCAGTGTGCTGGCCCGGGGTGTCCTGGAGTGGAACCAGTGGCTCAGTCTGCTGACTCGCTGTGCCTGCCCTGCAGAGAGAGCGGTCGGCGAGGGCGAGAGGATGCTGGATGTGCTGCAGCGCTGGGGCCAGCAGAGGGCGGAAGTGCGGTTCTTCCTGCGGCACGAGAGAGCGCCCAGCAGGGAGCCGGGTGAGTGCAGCATGCTGGGAGAGCCGAGCGGGGGGGGCGCCTCAACATCACCATGAAACAAGCTGCGCAATGCTCAACACTAGTGGACTGTAACAGCTAGGGTGAGCGCTTTGTCTTGTATAAGTTACTAAAGCTCTTGATCCTGATTATATAAGAACTAAGTTGTCTCCGTGCACCGTACTGAGCCATAGAAGGACTAACTAGGCCCTGCTTTCCTGCATGAACAAGGCCACTGCAGAGCTGCAGAGTTTCTGAGAGGAGACTCTGGCGTGAGAAAGTGCTTGCCGGACAAATCCCAGTCTTGGCCTTCATGGCAGTCCTTGCATCAGAGTTTCCTGTCCCCCTCCCTTCCTGGGTGAAAGTCTTTTCCATCCTCTGTTACAATTCAGCTGTCAGAAAAAAAAAACAGAAAGCAGTCTCAAAAAAACAACCATATGTCTCCCTGAAACAGACAGCCTGGTAATTTAGATCATTTGAATGATTGCCTGTGTTAACAGTTTGGAAATATTTCAGGATTCATGTTTTTTTGTCATTTGTGTGTGCAAACAATATGCTAACAGTGTGCTGTGATCGCTATCAGGTGGATCGAGGGCTCAGAGCAACGGTCTGAAGACTCCCATGAACAGGCAGAGTGAAAATGGGGTAAGTACAGGACTGGCACTGCTACTGCAAGTCTCTACCATTCCACACATCCCAGAACTGCAACCTGGGAGGGCTGCGCTGCTGTCCTCTATGAGCGTACCTCCCAGGACCCCCTCCCACGACACGACAGATTGGCTCTGAGCATACCAGACACCAAATCCCAGAAACTCTGACTACACTGCTAACCAAGCCTCATCATGGCACTACGGGGGCTGTAGGATTGATGAGTGAACAAATAGCACTTCACCATTGATGAGACGCTGGTGTTAAACCTTTTCATCTCCAGAGGCTTAGTGACGATTCTCTGTAAAGATATTTCATGACCTGAGAATCTAGAACCAAAGACTGACAAGTTGTGTAGGGTTAGTTTCTGCTGTATCGTAACTTTAGGACATCCTTTTGTTTCTGGGAAGCTTAGTTTCAAGTACCACTGTACTCGGTACATTAATCCTTCTAACAGTGTTCTCCATGGGGTGTTTTCATGAGAACCTGTGACTCATTTGGAAACAGGGTGAGTGCAAAGAAATGCCTCAGGCTACCTGCTAGTGAATATACAGAGCTGGAGGGGAGAATACTCAACTTTTCCGCTGTTGAAAAACAAAACCAGTCTGTCCGCTGTGTTTCTGATGAGTCAGGCGCATGCTGGCAGGTGTGGAGATCAGCAAAGGCTGGTTTACAGTCACCTTCAGGTCACCAGTCTGTCTGCTTTCTATTGTTCAAAAAGTGTTTGCACACTAAATATGAAACACCTGTGTTCACCTGTACAAGGACTTAAAATTTATTGAACTGCTCTATGTTTGCAGTCTTAATCTATTTCCTTGTAGGCACTTAAACCAGGATCAGTGCTCTAGTCATGGAAAGAGGCCTGAGTTGTAGCCTATATTTCTCTGATCTTTAAAAACTGAATCCCCTGTCCAAACATGTCTGGAGTCATCCAGCCACTGGAGGTTGTTCTTTCATGTGGCAGGTGCAACTGGCGTCCATTCCAGCTTCAGGTGTTAGTTAATTATTGAATATGTTTGGATGTGTTTTAAGATAACTTTGATGGTGATTCCAGTTTCAGTTTACAGTCAGATCTGACCAACTAAAATTGGTTTGAGAGGGCTGGAGCAGAAACAGGAAGACACTCAAGGAGGACTGGAGAGCACTCTTGAAGGAAGGTTGTCCTTGCTGTCCTCTCCCTGTAGGTGGCAGTCCCACGCACGGACATGACTCTCGCGGAGCTCCAGGAGATGGCAGCCCGGCAGCAGCAGCAGATCGACGCCCAGCAGCAGCTGCTGGCTTCCAAGGTAGAGATCTGGGGCTCGGAGGGGGCTGGGGAAACGCGCAAAAGTCAGTGTCAGATCCTCGCCTCCGTCCTGCTGATCCAGCACGTCTCCTCTCTGTTCACAAGGGGATTGTGGTCTCTCGCGCATGGTCACGCGAGTGACCGATGTGGATGCAAAGGTACTGCAGTCCAGTGAGCTGCAGGAGAGATGGAGGAGGAGACTGGGGGGTGTGCGGATCTTCACAGGGCCTGAGGGGTCATGTTCCTCGGTCAGTTGACAGCTGAGTGCTGCAATGGCCAAGCAGCTGTTTTCCTACGGAGAGAAACTTATTGTATTTCTTATTTCTTTAAAATGACAACTAGAGCTGTTGTAACGCAGTGACGTTTAACATTTACTAATGACTTATACAAAAGTAGTGCGAGCTTGCGGACCTGGCGGCTGTGTCTGCCGGCCGCTGAGGGAATGTGGCCGGAGAGCCCGCGCCGGGAGAGTTGCAGCCCCACAGCTGAGCGTGTCGCCCCCTGCAGGAGCAGCGGCTGCGCTACCTGAAGCAGCAGGACCACCGGCAGCAGCAGGCCTCGGAGCAGGAGAAGCTGCAGCGGCTGCGCGAGAACGCCGAGAGCCAGGAGGCCAAGCTGAAGAAGGTGCGGGCCCTGAAGGGCCAGGTGGAGCAGAAGCGCCTCAGCAACGGCAGGCTAGGTGAGCTCGGGCGGGGCGCAGACTGGCGCACAGGTCCCCCGACCCCACTTCTCTCTCGGGCATCAGGAGGCGGAGGCAGACTTCGGTCATTCGGGGCTGCGGGGAGTCAGATTTGCATTCTGTCTGCGGACGAGCAGCTGTCCCCCAGGGCCAGCTGCGCACATATGGCTGAAAGGTCACAGAGTCTAATGTATTTACCTCATTCAGGTCATTAATGCTGACTGAGATGCTAAACGCCTCTAGTCAAAGTGCCACAGAATAAGTGTCAGCTGCTAGGTGTTCCTCTGAGGCTTCTTGAATATGCTGGGGTCACCGTCCTTGGGAGTCATTTACCCCAAGTGATGTCATCGCCTCCGGGGATCTGGCGTCCAAAGAGACGACCATGTGGAGATTCTGGAAGTGCTGGGGTTTGAATTCGGGAGCTCCTGAAAACGAGATGGACTTGTTTACTTTAGCAGCTCGACCACCTCGCCTCCAAGAGGCAGAAGTGTAAAGCATTGATTTATAAAATTTCATTTGAGGATAAAAAATGCATGAAATCTTTTTGGATAAAAAAATTGGGTCTAAACATCCTGAGGAGAACCTGTCTCTGTCTTAAACACAAGATGGTCTCAGGTGTCAGTCCTGCAGTTTGCCAATACAGTGGCAAATACCAGTCTTAACAGACACCTGTAGGAGAGAAACAGACAGAATATCATCATCATCATCATCATCATCCATCTGCATAGAGATGTCATTTTATTTCTGTCTTTGAACCTGCGTGATAAGTGGGGAAATGTGCCTGAATTTGAATAGGTGGATTGTTAGTGTAGTTCTGATGACGGGAAGGAAGTTGTTGAAACGTGTCATTTGTGAGGCAATCAAGAATTCAGAGAAGAGCTCAGTGCTACATGTTATCACACTGCCAAGATGAGCAGGGGGGAAATGGTGGAGACTCTGCCTGCCTCGACTCCCTCTCCCTCTGCCTGCCTGCCTACCTCGCTCTCCCTCTCCCTGCCTCGCCTCACCTCCCTCTCTCCCTCTCCCTGCCTCGCCTCACCTCCCTCTCTCCCTCTCCCTGCCTCGCCTCACCTCCCTCTCCCTCTGGCTGCCTCGCCTGCCTGCCTCCCTCTCCCTCTGCCTCTGCCTCTGCCTCGCCTCCCTCTGCCTCTGCCTCGCCTACCTCACCCTGCCCCCGTCTTGACCCCCGTGCCTCTCCCCGCAGTGGAGGAGATTGAGCAGATGAACAGCCTGTTCCAGCAGAAGCAGAGGGAGCTGGTGACAGCCGTGTCCAGAGTGGAGGAGCTGAGCCGCCAGCTGGAGATTCTGAAGAACGGCAAGATGGACACTTTCCACAACAGCCAGAGCTCTGTAGCAGAGCTGGACCGGCTGTACAAGGAGCTGCAGGTGAGGCAGGAGGGGTCAGGGCTCTGGTGGTCCTGAACAAGGGGCTCCACTCCAGGTCAGTAAGACCTCCATCTGCATAAAGGAGTACAAATGTTAGTCACTTTGGACAGAAGAGACAGACACATTAGCACTAGGAACAGGCGAGTGAAGACAAGAGTTTGGCTAATTTCAGGACTGCAGCTCCATCTAGACTAGTCTCTTAGCTTTGCCTGGCTGACAAACCTCTAAGCCAAAATAAAATCATCAATGTCTGAACCTGGGTTGCCACTTTCAGACACTTCATTCCAGCTGAGCCCTCATTACTTCAGTCTGACAAACAGGGTTACTGGTCTGAGATCAGTATGATCCTTTGCCACTGGTCCCAGATCGCTGCGATGAAACCTGAGTGCCAGGGGATCCAGTGGGGGGCAGGGGCAACTGTTTGAACAGTAAAAACACGTGGGATGGGACTGTTGGCTCCAGTGCCCCCCCAGGCAACTGGGCTCATCCCTGCCCTCTGCCTTCTGCCAGCTGAGGAACAAGCTGAACCAGGACCAGAATGCCAAGCTACAGCAGCAGAGGGAGTGTCTGAACAAGCGCAATGCGGAGGTGGTGGCCATGGACAAACGCGTCAGTGAGCTGCGCGACCGGCTGTGGAAGAAGAAGGTGGCGCTGCAGCAGAAAGAGAACCTGCCCGTGAGTATGGCCGCCTGGCACTGACGCGGGGGGGACACATGGGCCGCCTGTTGGCCTGGCACCGAAGGGCTCGCATGTGGGTCACATGGCGGCCTGGCGCTGAAGGGGGGTGCATGCAGGAGCAACATTCCACGATGTGGGACAACATGGGCCCTGGAGAACCAAAGTCCAGCGGGTCTCACCCTGACTCAGCAGCTTGTCAAGACTTGGGACACGTGTGAGTTCTGATAACTCACACGTGTGCCCCAGCCATATCACCAGTAACTCACAACTGGCAGCCCACTGAAGCTCAGCAGGTGTGAGCCTGGTCAGTACCTGGATGGGAGACCTCCTGGAAAAAACTAAGGTTGCTGCTGGAAGAGGTGTTAGTGGGGCCAGCAGGGGGTGCTCACCCTGCGGTCTGTGGGGGTCCTATTGCCCCAGTATAGTGACGGGGACACTATACTATAAACAGGCGCCGTCCTTCGGATGAAACGTAAAACTGAGGTCCAGACTCTCTGTGGTCATTAAAAATCCCAGGGCGTTTCTCGAAAAGAGTAGGGGTGTAACCCCAGCGTTCTGGCCAAATTTCCCATTGGCCCTTACCAATCATGGCCTCCTAATAATCCCCATCTATGAATTGGCTTCATTACTCTGCTCTCCTCCCCACTGAGAGCTGATGTGTGGTGAGCGTTCTGGCGCACTATGGCTGCCGTCGCATCATCCAGGTGGGGCTGCACATTGGTGGTGGTGGTGGTGGTGGAGGGGAGACCCATTACCTGTAAAGTGCTTTGAGTGGAGTGTCCAGAAAAGCGCTATATAAGTGTAAGCAATTATTATTAATTATTATAACATTTGTGTGCAGAACAAACAAAAATGATCAAGGCCATCTGTGGACCTTGAGGGTGCTAAGAGTCTCATTTCAGATGATCTCTACACATAATTTGACAAATCACCTTGTTCAGATCAAATCAATATTGTTCAGTTGTTTTAAGCTTTAGAAACTCAGCTGGAAGAGTGACCACTGTGGCTCTGTGGGATTAGGACTGTCCACCCTGGTGTTGGGTTGGGAAGTGTGAGAAAATTTGGATCCTCTTTACTGTCTCAGGCCCTGATAGAAACAGAGACCACTGTTGTGTTACATTAGCTTCTTTAATGTGTAACTTCATTAGGCTTGTTCAGCTGTATTTTTAATACTATTTGAATACTCTGCAGTTGTCTTGTTCTCAGCCCTGTAAGTTTAGATCATTGTCTGCATAATTCTACTGAAGTGTTGTCTTTAGTTCTTTTCCTGTCTGGATGAGGTCTCTCTTAAGTATGTCAGGTTCCTTAAGTCTTCCCCCCAGTCGGAAGAAACAAGGGCAGGGCTTTTAAGTGCTCATAAATTAGCATCACACATCCGAAGCTGAGGAATCTGAGCCCCAGTTTGTAAGATGCCAGCCTCTTGTTGGTTAGTCTGGTGTTCTCAATGAGTCAAGGCTGCTTGAGTGCAGTTTACCACCAGTGTAAGGTGTTAAAAGTAGTTTTAGAATCACAGGAGTCTGTATGTTCTGGATCAATGTGACACAAGCTTTCATTGCAGCAAAGCTCTGGAATGTCATGTCTGGTGATAGAGGTTTCTGAATATTTCTGTCTAGAATTTGTGTTGTATTTGTTGGTATTCTATGTGTGGCACAACAATCTGAGAGGATTAAGTCCACATATCCTCAAATTTTACCATTAAACTGCTTTGGACATTGTGAGAATGAAACCCTCCAGGCAGCTCATGTGCTGTTCAGATTGTGCAGCAGATGTGTAAGACCCTCAATAATGAAGAGCAGCTGTAACTGTTTCATAGCCATAGTGTTTAAAGCAAAGCTCTTCATCTACATTGTATGTCACAGGAACAGTAATAACTCAGTAATGTGGTGGTATTATTATTGTTGTTGTAATAATACAAGGTTGTCCCATAAATAAAGTAGAGAAATAAAGGATCCCAGAAAATAGATATTTTCCAGCTTTGTTAGAGGTGTTTGTGCAGCAGCTGTGTGGGGCAGCTCTTTTCTGCTGCTGTGAGACACAATTGATTGATTGAGCATTTAAGGTCTTGGATCGTACCAGGAGTGCCCCGGGACTGAGCCCACAGAGCCGAGCTTTTAAAGCACTCCCCAGTGCAATCGGACCGCAGGGCTGACTCGCGGGCACTGAGCGTGGCAGCCTGCTGCAGCTTTCCTCTGGAAAACACAGGCTGACGGAGGAGGCCGATTCCGGTCGAGGCCCGGTTCTGAAAGGCGCAGAGGCCCGGTTCTGAAAGGCGTGGTGTGACGGCTGCCGAGAGAGCTCCAGTCAGCTCAATGGGCTCTTGTCGCAGTGCTGCAGTGCCTGTTCTGACTGGAATCTCAATCAGCAGGCTGGGGCTCGGGCAGAGCGGCACTCGCGCCACCCTCTCGGGCAGGGCTTGGGCAGCCAGACAGGCTGGCCTTTTTAAAACAAACAGGCCAGTTTTATTGAATTTCTTCCTTTTCTTCCCTCAAGAATGGCTCTCCTGGTAAAGACAAGGCTTCAAAAGAGACGCCGTACAAGGTAAACGACCAATGACCTCAATGTTTTAGATCAGGGTGGTGATGATGCAAGAAAAGTTGTTCCAGACTTTTTTCTTTTCTTTGTATTTTGTTGTATTGTGTGACTTTTTATTACCACGTTTTGCTTTTCATTCTGGTTTGTTCATGCTGATTTGTTAATATCTTCTCTCGGGCTATTTAGCAACGTCGGTAACAGGGCTGGCAGTCAGTATTTAAAGTTGATTTAGCAGCTGGCAGCCCAGCCTGCTTCTGCTGTAGTAATTTGCGAAGTTCCTGCTGGGGCAATAAGATGTGAAGGAGCTGTTCGGTAAAAATTGCACATCCAGTGTGGAAAGTTCCGGCTCTCGTCTGTGTGCCAGTCAGTTTTAATATCGGTGTTTCCGTGCTGACTGGAGCAGCGGGGGTTTCAGGAGAAATGTGCTAGCCTGTGCTCTTGTCCCCACTTCAGTGTTAACCATGTGGTTTCAGCAGTGTCAGGCGTGGGAACGACGGTTTATTAACACAACCGTGTCCATTTTATAAAACAGTTCTACATGAGAAGAGTTTCTCTCCGTTAAAACATGCTGCTGGTTATTTGTTAAGGTCAGTTACTGTCAGGGGAAAGGCGAGCGTAAAGTGCTAATATATCTGAAAACCATGCGACGGCAGAATTTAATTTGATCTCAGTTCTGTTAGCTGAGGAATATCAGAAGGAGTCCAGACACCCAGCAAACTTTAAGACTTTTTCGAACATATCTGAAAGTCCTGAGACACAGGCTCCTGAACTGCTGGCTTTAACTGTGTTCATCTTAGATAGCCGTGTCTGCGAACATGTTTTTGATCCCTTGTCATTTTAAATGTTAAGCAAATTAGCTGAGATTAGATGCCTGACAATTTTATGTGAAGGAATCTAAACTATTAAGGAATTCAGGAGTGTCTTGAATACTACACTTTAAAAGTATTGCTATGAATTTAGCGGGAAAATCAGTTTTCTCTGTACCAGCAGTGCCCTGTGAGCACACAGTGTTACCTGTTTGCCAGTCTGGAGAGGGTTTCAGAGGTTGTCACAGAGTGCTGCTGCTGAGACAGCCCTGAAGCTCAGCAGCGCCCCTTGTGGCCGACCTGCGAACGAGAAAGGGGCTGAATGGCCTCCTCACATTTGCCACTGTTCTCATATTCTCATGTACCAGGCCTTCGGCGGTGAAGCCGAATTGATTCTCTGCTGGCAGATTCAAATTAGAGTGAAGAAAAATAATTGATCCTGTTTTTCGTTGAAGAAAAGGAAATGCATCAGCATCCTGGTCTTTGCTTCCAGACCTTTTTTTTTCATGCTTCCTCTCGCCCTATTTTCTCTGTGGTTGATTTATTCTTCTGTCCCTGTGTGTCCAGACCCCTCCGGACGGCCCTCCGCAGACCTCCTCCTCCCAGAGCCGGGTGGCCGCTGTGGAGCCCTATGTCCAGTCGTCCACCATGCCCCGTGGGCCTGTGAGGCACGAGCTCCTGAAGCCAGCCTACCCAGGGGGCACCCTCCCTCTGCCCATGCAGGACAACGCGCTGAAGGCCCCGGCCAGGGCGCCCGCTAGCAGGCCCCCCTCAGGTACGGCGCCACTCTGCACAAGAACTCCAGCGTAGCCCGCTGCTGGGCCTCTCCCACTGACCGCTGCTGGGCCTCTCCCACTGACCGCTGCTGGGCCTCTCCCACTGACCGCTGCTGGGCCTCTCCCACTGACCGCTGCTGGGCCTGACATGTGCTGGGCCTCTCCCACTGACCGCTGCTGGGCCTCCCCCACTGACCGCTGCTGGGCCTGACATGTGCTGGGCCTCCCCCACTGACCGCTGCTGGGCCTGACATGTGCTGGGCCTCTCCCACTGACCGCTGCTGGGCCTCTCCCACTGACCGCTGCTGGGCCTCTCCCACTGACCGCTGCTGGGCCTCTCCCACTGACCGCTGCTGGGCCTGACATGTGCTGGGCCTCTCCCACTGACTGCTGCTGGGCCTCTCCCACTGACTGCTGCTGGGCCTCTCCCACTGACCGCTGCTGGGCCTGACATGTGCTGGGCCTCTCCCACTGACCGCTGCTGGGCCTCTCCCACTGACCGCTGCTGGGCCTCTCCCACTGACCGCTGCTGGGCCTGACATGTGCTGGGCCTCTCCCACTGACTGCTGCTGGGCCTCTCCCACTGACTGCTGCTGGGCCTCTCCCACTGACCGCTGCTGGGCCTCCCCCACTGACCGCTGCTGGGCCTGACATGTGCTGGGCCTCCCCCACTGACCGCTGCTGGGCCTGACATGTGCTGGGCCTCTCCCACTGACCGCTGCTGGGCCTCTCTCACTGACCGCTGCTGGGCCTCTCCCACTGACCGCTGCTGGGCTCTGGGACTTGAAACGCGAGGCTGGGACCTGCCTCTGCAGTCTGTCCTGGGGGGGCGCGAGTAGGGCTGTGTGTCCACTGGATTGCAGACGTGGTGCTGTGACCTCTTGGTTGCCCCTCAGCTCCCCCTCTTTTCCTGTTTTCCTCATCTAAGGTCATGAATGCCCTTTTGTCTTCTGTTGATTTACATAACGGATAGATGAAAAGAGTCTTGGGATCGAGCCGTGCTGTGAATAGCCACAGGTTCAGCTGTATTTTTTAATATAACAGCAGATCACTTTATTAGCCATATACAATTTCTTGCATTAGAAATTTATCTTTTTGCATACCCCAGCTTGCTCTCCATGAGACACACAGACTAGGAGAGAGAAGTTGGGGGTCAGAGCGCAGGGTCAACCATTTATACGGCACCCCTGGAGCAGTTGGGGTTAAGGGCCTTGCTCAGGGGCCCGACAGAGGAGGATTCCTCTGCTGGCTGTGGGATTTGAATCTCCAACCTTCCAGCCACAGGCGCAGATCCTTAGCCACAGAGCCATATAGCTCTGCCGCATGTTCCTCCCGCTGTTTTTTTCTGCTCACAATGTTCGCAGTCCTATTGAAGCCACCTGAGCTGGGCGCCGTTTCGGTGAGCTACATGGCAGCTGAACAGGAAGAACTGAAGCCTGAGTGTCCGATTAGACAGGAGAGCGAAAGGGAGTTGTGATAGGCTGCTGGGAGCTGGAAACTGTGACTGGTGCAGGAATGTGATTGGAATTGTGTCCCTGTCCCTGCGCAGGGGTGGAGCGGGCCAGGGGGCCCCTGACCTAGGGCAGAGTCCTCCTCTGCGTGCGTTAGAGCTGGAGAAGATGACCCCTGATTCCTGTAGCTTTGCAGTTCCCTGTCGCAGTTCTCTTGCGCCTGGGTGGCTGTGCTTTCTGCTTGCCTTCCCCTCTTGACTGTCTCCACCTACTGGCCATGTGTGCTACTACAACTGCACATAAGAAACATAAGGTGCAGACAGCTGTGTGCCCTGCTCGGAGAAGGAGTTGTGTTCAGATCACAGCAGAAGGGGTCAGGGCATTGCCCGACAGGATCCGTGCTTGAGCACCTGAGGGTTGTCCTTGACCCAATCCCATTCATCCTGCAGTATTCCTCCTGGGGCAGCTCGGGGGGGGTGAATTGTTTCCTGGTATTGTGTGCACAGTGGCTGAAAGCATTGCCTTTTCATCCCTCCTGCCTCTGCACTTGTCAGCCAAAGAAATCTTCCCCAACTAATGGGGAGGATATTAATGGTCCCTGAGAGGAAATTTGCATGCCTACAGACTTGTTGTGCATGTTTGAAAAGTAAATGGGAGATATGGCATGTAAGCACATGATGTTCTGTGATGTAAAGCAGCGCTTATAATGAGGACGGGAAGAAACCTGCCTGAGAGTGGACATTTCTCAGATATGAGTCAGCTCTGATCATTCTTTAAAGAGATCTCCCAGGGATGAGATCACCGGTCAATCAATAAAGATGGGGGTTCTCTGATATGCCTCCAGTATGTCTTTGATTTAAGAGGCATGTGCACAGAGAGGCAGGAGTTAAAAGTAACAGGTTTTCACAAGCCTGCCGTGATGTTGGATGCAATTGTTTCTGCATGGTGAGCGAAAAGGCAGTGAGAGGAAAGAGCAGGCGGGAGTTTTCACGGCGCACAGCCCTGCTTTCCTCATCCTGGCCTCTTGAGAAGCCGTGGTTGAGAGACTTCAGGTTCTCCTGTGGATTCTGAGCTTGTCTGCTCAGTGTTTAAGAGGGGTTGTTTTATTTTCATTTTATTTTTGTTTGCCTTTCTTCCAAACTGTGCAATTTTAGAAGCTATGTTCGTGCTCAAATCTCTGAAAGAGCTGTGGGATAAGAGAAAAGGTACATACTGAGCTTGTTCTGCTCAGCTAGCTTTTGTTTTCTACCATGAAGCGATGTTTCAGTGCAGTGCCTGGGCTCTGGACCTTGAGTTCCTGTTGTGTGTGGATGTGTAGCGATGGGTGTACGTGGCCACTGTTGTTACTAGGTTTAATGTATCTTTAGTTGTTAAAGCAGGGGTCTCAAGGTTATTCCAGTCTGACGTGTCGCTTGAAGCAGTGGCTGTGGGGGTCTGGAGCTGGGACTGGAGGTGACTGCAGAGAGCTGGTCGGTAGCATCATGTTTTCTTGTGACTTGCAGGCGTGGGGTCAGCCAAGACCGGCCAGTCCCTGTCGGAGTGGAGCTCGGAGTCCAGCGGCAGCCACGGCTCGTCCTCCACGCTGCCCAGGATGGGCCCTCACAGCAGTGCGGAGCAAGGTGACCCCCTGTCCCGCTGCACCCCTGGGGCCCCCCGTGGCTCCCTGTCCTGTTACTCTGCTGACTGCAGTGCGTGGCCAGGCTCGAATAAGTAACAAACAGATCCGAGGCTCGGATTCAGTACTGTTACTCAGGACTGATAGTTGGCATCATTTCTGGACTATAGGAGGCTGCGGGTATAATGGCCACAGGTGTTTCCTCCTGTCTGTATGAACTGCAGCTCCAGGACAGCTGTGGTTCATTTCTGACTCGGTCTGACTCCTGATTCCTCTTTCCCTTGTGGCTGCAGAGGACACAGAGGTGCTGAAGAGGGAAAAGGACAAGAAGGTCCGGCCCTTCTCCATGCTGGAGTCCAGCGAGCCGACACCAGGGCCGCCCTCCGCCGCGTCTCTCCGCAAGAACCAGAGCAGCGAGGACCTCGTGAGGGACGCCCAGGTACTGGCCGCGCCCGTCTCGCCGCCCGCTTCCTGCTTTCTGGCGGCGAAAGCACACGGCCGAAACCGCTGTCGGTGTAACCGGTGAAATGTTTTCAGTGCAGCTGTCTTCCTGGTGATCTCGTTTAGGCAAAAGCGTGCTCGGGTCTTCGGGTATTCGGTTTCAGTCGATTGAACTGACTTGCATTCAGCTTCGTAAAGGTCTTGGCTAAAAGTGTCTCAGACAGCCACAGATCTGGCTCTTTGTCAGTGATTCGCAAGCTGCTCTCGGCAGCCAGTCGGCTCAGAAAGAGTCTTGGGCCTTGATGGGTAATCATTTACAATGTTTTAGAAGTAATTAAAGGGGAACTGCGACGCTAGTTTTATATTTCTGGGTTAGAAAGAATCAGCATTGCTGAGGGCATTTCAAACAGCGACAACAGGAAAAAGGAAAACAATAACCTCCATTTTACATCACAAAATGGATTACATTTCCAGGTTTGCGCAGCACCGTAGTCTGCAATTCAGAAGATAGCAACAAGACTTCCGGTGATGTATTGTGGCCTTATTCCACTGTAACCAAGCCGGCTCATGAATCCATCTCTTTTAATCCAGCAGAAATATTGCTCTAGACTTCTTAGATGGTTTTGCTTACAAATACTACTTGTTAACTCTGCATTCAGATCACGTTGGAACATTTCTGCAGTGAAATATCTGCTGCACACCCTGTACTTATTCGCTCTCCATCACAGTACCTCAGTCATTACAGAGACTAGTGAGCAGGAAGGGCCGCTTCACATCCCAAATTCGTGGGAACTCGAAGGCGAGTTGCGTTACCATGGCGACTTCCACAAAGTTCATGACCTTGTGCTTCATTCGAAATTGGTCATTTCCTTCTATAAAGTCAGTTTATTTATTTTGTTACCGAGAGTTAATAATCCGTCTAAAAAATTGGGACCGCAGTTCCCCCATTTTAAGTTTTAGTTTTAAATGATCCCTGGAGAGTGACTCCGCTTCTGGAGGAGCTGGACAGCAGCCGCTGGCTGTGGGCTGTGTGTGATTGTGGGGATCTGTGCTGACAGTGTGGAGAGTAACAGCTGTTTCTCCTCTGGCTCCCCAGAACGTCGCCAAGGCCCCCGCGAAGGTGCCGCCGCCCGTGCCGAGCAAGCCCAAGCAGGTCAGCCTGCCCGGCCAGGCTGCAGTCAGCAGGCCGGCCTCCAGCACAGGGACCTTCCCTGGCAAATCCAAGCCGGCCGGGCAGGGCCAGCCAGCGGCGCAGCAGTCCGCCCACACCCTGCCTCTGCCCTCCAAGCAGGAGGCACCGCCGGCGGCCACCGTGCGGCCCTTCACCCCCGAGGTGGCGGCCCGGGACCCGGCGCCCCAGCCCTTCTGCAAGCCGCCCACGGTGGCGGCCAGCTCCATCTACTCCATGTACACCCAGCAGCCCACACTGGGCAAGAACTTCCAGCAGGCCGTGCAGAGCGCGCTGACCCGGGCCCAGAGCCGCACCAACCCCTTCGTCAGCGGTGAGTCCCGGACACCCCTCCCTGGCGCCAGGCCGAGGGCAGCGGGTTCACATCCCTCCTGGGGTGGCACAGTGCCCGCCCTGTGCTAACACAGCACTCATGTCGAACTGGCTTTTAAGGGAGTTAGTTCCCCGTAAGGACGAAAGAAAGATTCCACACGAGAAGAAGCAGTTCAGTCCATTTGGCTCGTTTAATAGTTAGCAATTGATGGATCCCAGGGTCTCATCCAGCTGTTTGTTGAAATAAACCAGGGTATCGGCTTTAGCACCTTCACGGAACGGCATGTTCCAAGCTCCCATCACCCACCTGTTCTCGGTTTTTAGATAGATCGCTTTACTAGCCATATACAATTTTTTGCATAGGAATTTATCTTATCGCATACTCCAGCTTGCTCTCCATGAGACGCACAGACAGGGAGAGAAGCTGGGGGTCAGAGCGCGGGGTCAGCCATTGTACAGTGCCCCTGGAGCAGCTGGGGTTTAGGGCCTTGCTCAGGGGCCCAACAGAGTAGGATTCCTCTGCCGGCCACGGGATTTGAACTGGCAACCTTCCAGCCACAGGCGCAGATCCGTAGCCACAGATCCACCACTCCACCCAATTCATTAGGAGAATCATTTGTTAACCGGCATAGACCTTTGAGAGAAAATGGGGTGGAAGGCAGGAATCAATCTTAAACCTCAGATGATCCTGTTTTTTTAAAGAATTGTCTGCTGATGTGTGATCTGCTGCCACCAGATCTGGAGAGGATGATTAAAGGTGCATTGGAAGTTGGAAGCTGGCAGCTGCAGTGGGAGTGTCCGCAGCTCTGGCTTGACCTGCCCTGGCAGCCAGCTGTTAGAGTCCAGACGGGTGACTGCTGGGCACTTGAATGGCACCTCGTCCAGGGACAGGGCTGCTGTTACAGCCTTCAGGGGCAGAGTGATCTGTACTGAAGAAGCACGACGGCATGTAATCTCGCACTGGAAGAATTTAACTGTTCTTCCAAATAAGCTACTGTCGGTGTTAGACCTGTTGAAAGCGATGTGTTACAGAGAAACATCCTCCAGACTCAGAACGAGCTGAATCTGGCCAGCAGTGAAGGAGGGTGAAGGGAGACTGCTGTGACCCCCCCTGCAGGGAGTACAAAGCCCTGACTTTATTTGCACAGTCAGATGTATAAAATCTGAGACAAGCCCATTGAAGCAGTCATGCGTGGCACATCTGTCAGGCCAGCATTCCTGTGCAGAGCAGAAACGTGCAAGCCTGCTCCCGAGACCACTCGTGAGCTCCTTCCACTGATGGGCTGTGTGGCTGAAGCAGTGTCTGTTTCCAGCGTTCAGTGGGATGCAGCCAGAACCCACCCTTACACAGCCCAACCCCAGGCCGGATAGGAAAGAGACTTATTTGTCCTGAATCCCACAGCAGATCTCACAGGCTTTTCTGGATAATCTGCCGTAGTGGGAAATCCTTCTCGTGTTGTGTGGCAAGCTGAAAAATGCTCAGGTTTATTAAAGTATGGATGAATATGTAGAAATTCAGCATTTTTGGTTATCCATGACATGCATTTGCTTTGTAGCCTCAGCCTTTTCTGGGCATGACCCGGCACAGCAGACTGAATGTCTGGCAGATCAGCCGTGTGGCAGTTTCTCTGCCGTTTCCTCGCCTTATCCCTGGTGCTTCTCTTTTGGCAGTTTACGGAAAGCCTGTCATCAGTGGCAACGGATCCGGGCAGCAGCCAGTTCCGGCCATGCATCCGGAGAATCCCTATCAGGACCGGCCCGGTGGCCTGGACACGGAGACGGATCATAGTGGGAGAGCCCCTCCGCCCGAGCCCCAGGAGACTGAGCGCATCCCCCGGCCGCTGAGCCCCACCAAGCTGCTGCCTTTCATCTCCAACCCCTACCGCAACCAGAGCGACGTGGACCTGGAGGCCCTGCGCAAGAAGCTGCACAACGCGCCGCGGCCCCTGAAGAAGCGCAGCTCCATCACCGAGCCCGAGGGCCCCAGCGGCCCCAACATCCAGAAGCTGCTGTACCAGAAGACGACGCTGGCCGCCATGGAGACCATCGGCTCCATCACTGCTCCCTTCTTCCAGCCGGAGTCCGGGGCCGAGCAGGAGCGCGCGGCTGCCCAGAGCGCGGACGCGGGCCCCGCGGAAGGAGAGGCGCCTCCGCCCGCGGCCCCGACGGACGTCCCGGCCGCTGCCAAAGCGCCGCCCGCCCAGGAGCCCACAGAGCATTTCGTCCTTCCGCCGCCCCCCTCCCACCCGCCTCCCGCTCATCCCCAGGGGCTCCTGGACGCTCACGGCCTCCCTCTGCCGCCGCCGCCGCCCCCTGCTGGCGAGGAGGAGGAGCAGGAGCCCGGCCTGCCCCCGCCCCCCGAGAGCTTCGCGGAGGAGTACCCCCCCTACCCACCCCCCCCGTACCCCGCTGTCGGCGAGCAGGACGGCCTCGGGGAGGACACCTTCAGCATGCGGCCCCCCGAAATCACCGGCCAGCTCACCCTGCCGCCGGTGAGCCCCGCTCTTTACTCTCTCCAGTCAGGCGATTCCTGACTCTAGTTTGGTTCACTGTTGGGTGCATTTCTAGACAAGAGAGAGAACGCCAAGTCTGCAGTACCCTTCTCTAAATGATTTGAGAATTGGGAATGAAACCTGAGCTGGGCTGCAGTAGGGCAAGTGTTCCCTTCAGTGTGCCTAGCATTGTAAATGGATAAAATCCCAGTTTATCCATATTTTAGGATACTGTGTTTGACATACTAAGTAATATCAGCAGCCATATCACCCTGCAACTCACCACTGGCAACCCACTGAAGCTCAGCAGGTGTGAGCCTGGTCAGTACCTGGATGGGAGACCTCCTGGGGAAAAACTAAGGTTGCTACTGGAAGAGGTGTTAGTGGGGCCAGCAGGGGGTGCTCACCCTGCGGTCCATGTGGGTCCTAATGCCCAGTATAGTGACGGGGACACTATACTGTAAACAGGCGCTGTCCTTCCGATGAGATGTAAAACCGAGGTCCTGACCCTCTGTGGTCATTAAAAATCCCAGGGCACTTCTCGAAAAGAGTAGGGGTGTAACCCCGATGTCCTGGCCAAATTTCCCATTGGCCTTTACCAATCATGGCCTCCTAATAATCCCCATCTATGAATTGGCTTCATCACTCTGCTCTCCTCCCCACTGAGAGCTGATGTGTGGGGAGCGTTCTGGCGCACTATGGCTGCCGTCACATCATCCAGGTGGGGCTGCACACTGGTGGTGGTGGAGGGGATCCCCATTACCTGTAAAGAGCTTTGAGTGGAGTGTCCAGAAAAGCGCTATATAAGTGTAAGCAATTATTAATATTTACGTGCATATAATTAGAAAAGATTATAGGCACGTTTAGTCTATATTGTATCTGAATACTGACAGGATCTCAGAGGTGTAACCTGATGTTGTGTGTGGGCATAGTCTATTGGAACGGGTCGGGCCTGGTGCAGCTGGTGTGCCTTAGTTGTCGGTAGAAGGACAGCAGTAGAATTACAGTAGTCTTTTCTTTTTCCTCTGCCGCCAAAGAGCCTTGAGAAGGAGCCCAGAGCCTGAGCTCTGAGAGAGTGCTTTGTCGGCTCGTTTCTGCAGGCTCCTTTGTCAGTTAAGGAGCCCACTGGCATGTTAAACCATAGAAATTCACTTATTTTCATCCTGCTTGACCTGCTTGTGCAATTTGACAGGTCAGGCAAAATGGCACTTCCTCCATCTTAATCCTACCCCTGTCAGTGGTAGAGGAATGGATCTGTGTGGCACAGATAATGATCGATTTATTTATTTTTTGTTATTTGTTGGACACCCTGCCTTGACTCTGTCTTGACTGTGCTGCTGAACAGTGGCGTCGTCCAGAGCTGATTGAGAAGAGGAGCAGGTTGGAGGTGGCGGGTGTGTTCCTAACTCGCAGTGACTGTGTTTTTAAACTGTGCTGCAGGGCAAGAGGACCAACCTGCGCAAGACAGACTCGGAGCGCATTGCCCACAGCATGAGGGTGAAGTTCAACCCCCTGGCCCTGCTGCTGGACTCCTCCCTGGAGGGCGAGTTCGACCTGGTGCAGAGGATCATCTACGAGGTGCGTCTCCTCCCCGCCGGCCAGCCATGTCAGGTGCTGAGGCGGCTGAGGCCTCTTGCTCGGCTCGTGCTCCTGGGGAGCCCTGTGTGAGCAGGACCTCTGTGCCTTGTGGGGTCACAAACACATCGGGGGCCTTTTTCACACAACCAGAGCTCCTGGATTAGCTGCGGAATCGTGTAGGCGCAGAGTGGAATACTTCAGGGCTACCACTGACTGATGGTAAGTTTAATGTTCGACAGCTTAATTTAAAAAGCTGCTGGAACGTGGTTCAGTGATTCACGAGCAGTTCTGCCTCACAGCCTCAATGTCCCTGGTGGGTGCTGAGATTACAGAGGGATGGTGGGAGGGCCCATACTGACAGCAGGCCCCTCTGTCTCCTGTCTTGGCAGGTGGAGGACCCCAGCCAGCCCAATGACGAGGGCATCACAGCGCTGCACAACGCCGTCTGTGCTGGACACACGGAGATCGTCAAGTTCCTCGTGCAGTTCGGCGTCAACGTCAACGCAGCCGACAGCGATGGCTGGTGAGCATCTCCCCTCGTGAAGCCAAGAACGAGGTTCAGATCACTTAGCCGGTCTGGTACGGACCTTGTTATCTGTGAATGGCATCATTCGTGCCAGGGAAGGGTTTTTGAGCTATTTCTGGATATCCAGAGTCCGCCAGTCAAGGACATTGGAACTGAGATGCCAGCAGTGTGGCTTCGGCCCTTGTGAGCTTTAATGCAGCTCTCGAGAGATACTTCTGTATATTGATGAATCCTTCAGACTGAGAGGAACTCGGTGCTTCGCAGAAGCACAGGGTTTATCCTCACTGTGCGGAAACTGCTCGTCCATATTCATGCCTCAGGTTTGGTCCATGGAGTAACCGTTTAACCTTTTAAGAGCTGCTGGGCAGGCTGGTAGGAAATAAGTGGGCGTCCCTCTGATGAAGCATTGTCCCCTGCTCTCAGGACGCCTCTGCACTGCGCCGCCTCCTGTAATAACGTGCAGGTGTGCAAGTTCCTGGTGGAGTCGGGGGCGGCTGTGTTTGCCATGACCTACAGCGACATGCAGACGGCAGCAGACAAGTGCGAGGAGATGGAGGAAGGCTACAGCCAGTGCTCCCAGTTCCTGTATGGTGAGTGAGGCGGTTCTTCTCCACTCTTCCTTCTCTTTCTGAAGAGACGAGACAGCTGATCTCTCCAGCACGGCCTCAGCAGCCTGGCTACGTGGTGCGTCTGAGCCCTGGCAGCTCCTCTGGAGAAGACAACACATGTGCCGATTTTACTCTTTCTTAATTTTATTGTTGTTGATTTCTTAGTGTCGTCTAAAGTAAGAGGTTTGACCAGTCACTGCTTTCCCTCACTCAGGCACTCTCTGGAGTCTTCTGAGTTGTTTGGTGTCCCTTTGCAGCTGACCAGCTGTGTGTGTGTGTGTGTGTGTGTGTGTGTGTCCCTCAGGTGTGCAGGAGCTCTGCATGGCCTGATGACCTCTGTGTGTGTGTGTCCCTCAGGTGTGCAGGAGAAGATGGGGATCATGAACCGGGGGGTGGTGTACGGCCTGTGGGATTACGAGTCGGAGAACGAGGACGAGCTGGAGTTCAAGGAGGGCGACTGCATGACTATCATCCGCCGGGAGGACGAGGATGAGATCGAGTGGTGGTGGGCGCGCCTGGGAGAGAAGGAGGGCTACATTCCCCGAAACCTGCTGGGGGTGAGTCAGTGACTAGATATGTAGTCCCACTTCAACCTCTGGGGGGCGCTCTTCCTCCCCAGAGCACGGAGCTGTAGAACCTGCTGCCAGTAACTGCGTGTAGAAATGCCTAGAACACCTCTTCAGTTGTTAAGGGAAAGATAGATTTTTCAGTGATTTTTTTTTTCTTGTTCCTGGAAAGGTTCACAGTATTTCTCTGTTGCATTGTAATGCTGTGATTGTTAAGTCACTGACCAATGTTTTTCTTCTGCTTGACAGCTGTATCCAAGGATCAAGCCCAGACAGAGAAGCCTGGCTTGACGATGCTGGTCTGCACTTCATCACAGATTAAACTTCGACTCCTCTCTTTTGGGGAAAGAAGGAATCTCATGCCGGGAATGAAGAACACTAATACATGAAGGAATAATCTTTTCCTGTCTATCATTCGGGAACAACCAAAACTGAGTCTCACACCGCACTGGTGTTGACAGGCTGGACCTCAGGCTGTCTGTAGAAGCACGCGCCACTATTTTCATCTTGGAGGATTTTAAAAAGGAGATATTTTTTCAGTGAACAAGAGATGGGAATTTATCTGAATACAATCTGCATCATACTGGCAGAAGAAAGTTTGTAATTAATTTTTGTATTGAACGAACTATATAACATTCCCTCTAAATGTTAGATGAGAATTTCTAAATTAAAAACAGTATTTTCCATAGTTTCTTTTTCCACAAATGCATTTATGAGCCGATTCTTTATATTAGTTTTAAACGGAAGCAGGGTTGAAGTGCTGTTTAAGACTTAAAACTTTCTCTATCAGAGAGGTGCAGAGCTTTTTAGTACAGATTGAAATAAAACTGGATATTTCATAATATACTCGTGCACATGGACACAGAGCCTCACTATTAAAATGAACAGCTTTGGCACAGGGAGAATGTGCCTGGTGCAGAACACTAAGCATGAAAGGGAGCAGACTCAAGCACGTTTGTATCAGCGTGGCCTTGGGTCCTTCACAGCAGGCTGTGACCAACAATATGGCACAAAAGTACAATGGGAAAAGGGGAGAAACTTTAGTGCTGTTGGGGTGTTCATTTTAATATAGACAGCTTCTGTATGTATCTCAGCCTACAGGAATATTAGTTTTAGTAAAGTAAGAGAAATAAAACTCAGCATATATGCTATGTATTCATTAAGCTATGATTAATGCACTAGCACTGTAGGTTACTCATAAGGCCTCTGCCATCAGAATACTAGTGTAACATCTTTCTGTTTCTTTATCTATGTTAATGAGCACACAACAGAATGTTGCCTGTATTCAGATAAAAGCATATTACACTTAGTATATCTATATGTCTCAAGGATCTGTCCAATTCAATGCCTTGGAATAGCGTCCGATGGAGACCAGGCTGTGGGCAGCACTGAGTGGTCAGATATGTAGTGACTTCATTTACGTGAAGGACCAGTAAGACCAGTGCTGCAGTGGTTCTGTGGTCGAGATCGTAGCTGGTGCACTGCGGACGCGGCGAGGGAGCCCAGTACGAGGGTGTGATTGCATCACTGCCATGGAGCTCAGTGTAAATACCTGCAGTAGTGCATTCCCATCTGACTAACGTAGCCTCGTGCAGTGTGCACTTGTCAGCCCTGATAGCAGCGCAGCTCACTCCATCCTGGGGTTGGTGGGGGGGTCGGTTGGCGGTATTCATTTTAATTGTCCCCCTCCCCCCACCCCCTGGTGCACTAGTGCGATTTGTCACAGTATCGTCCCCAGGTGGCTGTTCCCCTGCACTAGCGGAGAGAGAGGGGTACTGATGCTTTTCTTTTTTTCCCACAAATGTATTTATTTTCCTTGTGTTGATATTGACTAGAAGTAATAACATCACATGTAGAATTTACAATAAAATGCTTTTGTCAAGAGGTGTGTTGTGTGTCTCTGTGAACGGAGGAGAAGCTGTTCTGTCTCTGGTGGCGCTGGCACATTCTCGCCATCAGATCATCCTGCTGTTGGTAAAGCAGCCTAATCCAGCTCAGCTTTTATAAACTGCAAGTTGCATTTGTTTGGTATTCAAGCTTGTTGACCTCTTTTGGAGTGAACTTGATCAGAAGAGTTAAAAACTGTGATGCCATATAAATTTTTTCTGTCCTGGCTTCTAGCAGGGAACCAGGGTGGTGAAACTGGCAGTAGGAGCAACTTCCTCCCTAAATTGGCAAAACTCTGTATCTTTAACAAGCTGCTGAGCCAAATTGTTGAATCGGATACCATGGGATATTTCAGGAAGGTGCACCCAAAGCTCAGGTCAGTGAGTTACTAGCAACTAAACCACTGGTCTGTTTCTCTCCTGTGTACTTTCATTCTTCCCTGCAGTAACACCTCACAGGACTGAACAGTTCCTACCCTATAGGTCTTCTCTGACCAAGCAGTTGGTTTGAGGAAAGATGAGTTATATAATAAACTTTTCATATCGCACCTTTAAATGTGGCTTCTCAAAGCACTTTACAGAATGACAACAAAAAAAAATACACAAGATGTGTATGATGAAAATACACAATGAGACGAGATAGTAGATGAATACAGTAGGAGTAAAGGGGTATATAACAGAACCAGTTAAGTAAAGGTTCTTCTCAAGAAGAAAGATTTGAGTCTAGATTTGAAGCAGTTGCGAGAAGGTGACTCTCTAAGATCCTTAGGGATAGAGTTCCAGAGTTTTGGGGCATAACAGGAGAAGGCCCTGTCACCCACAGAGTGTAGACGGGCTTGGGGGACAGATAGGAGACCAGAATTAGAAGAGTAAAGGTTGAGAGATGGGGAGTAGGATGATAGCTCAGGTAGGTACTGAGGTACCAAGCCATGTAGAGCTTTATAGGTGATCATGAGGATTTTGAAGTCAACACGAAACTTGACAGGAAGCCAGTGCAAGGACTCTAGGATAGGAGTCATGTGATCACTTGCGCCAGACCTGGTCAAGATTCTGGCTGCTGAAATATGGATATATTTGAGTTTGTTCAATGTGGATCTAGAAACCTCAGTGTGTAGAGCAGTAGTGTTACAGTAGTCAATTCGGGAGAAGAAAGTGTATTTATCAGCTTTTCATCAAAAGTTAGTGGTAACATAGGATGTAGGAGATATTGTCAAAACATCATTTTCTCCTCAGAAATATGTTGCACATGTGGGCGGAATGTCAAGCCTGAATCAAATATCACCCCCAGGTTTTTACATTTTGACTGAAGCTCAAGTACAGTACCATCCACAGATAGGGTTGCAGCATTGGCTTTACAGAGTTTAAAGGTGGGGAGCCAATAAGCATGACTTCGGTCTTATCACAGTTTAGATTAAGGACATTTTGAGTCATCCATGTTTTGTCAAAGAAGCCATTAGAATAGAGACTACATCAGGTGTCAGCTTTGGTATGTACTGTATGTAGATTTGAGTCAGTATCATCAGCATAGAAATCGTAGTTGAGGCCATGTGATCTTAAAGGCTGACCAAGTGGAAAGATGTAAATGCTGAAAAATAGAGGGCCCGGTATCAAGCACTGAGGAACACCAGACTTATCGAGTCCAATTTCAGACCTAAATCTGCCAAGACAAACAAAGTGACAGCGATCAGTGAGGTAAGATTTGAACCATTTAAGAGCAGTGTCAGAATCTCCAGACAGTCTCAAGATGAGTAAGTAAGATATCATGGTTTACAGTGTCGAAAGCAGCACTGAGATCAAGAACAATAAGGACAGAAAGAGAATCAGAAGCTATTAGAAGATCATTAGTGACTTTGATCAGGGCAGTTTCTGTACTGTGAAGTTGTCAGAAAACTAGATTGGAGGGGTGTGAAAAGGTTATTTGCAATGAGATGGTAATTTAATTGAATTGCAACAGCATGTTCTTGAATTTTTGAAAGAAAGGGTAAGTTGGAAAAGGGGCAAAAATTATGATACAGGGGTAATTGCAGTAGTTTTGAGGACCACTAGTACAACACCAGTGCTCAAGGATTAATTTATTATGTTGAAGACAATGGGGCAGAAAGGACTCTGAAATAGGACTGAAAGTGGGAATGGGATCTAATAGGCAGGTGGTGGTAAACCATTTTACTGATGATTCCAGAGTTAAGAAGAGAGAATTTAGAGAGAAGGGAACCAGTAAAGTTAGGCAAACAGAAGTTAGGCAAACTATGGCTGCTGTCGCATCATCCAGGTGGGGCTGCACATTGGAGATGGTGGAGGGGAGTCCCCATTACCTGTAAAGTGCTTTGAGTGGAGTGTCCAGAAAAGCGCTATTTAAGTGTAAGCAATTATTATTATTATCTAGTATAATGTGATATATATGATATAATGTGTAACCTGCTTTGAACAGCACGAAGTACAGTACTGTACTTAGTTGACCTGTTAGTTCTGTTTAATAGAGGAGTCTGATCACTTGCATTGAGTAACTGTTTTAGTTGTGAATTTAGACAGTTGAAACAGTCTCTTAATGGTGTGATTCTGAGACCGTCTAGTGAAAACAGGAGACCTTTCTACAACAATTGTGCTTCTCTTTGAGGCTTTCGAAACGTTCTCCAGCGCTTACCCATGTATTTCTCTAACCCCAATGCATTCTCAATTCCCAGAAACATTTTACTCTAACGAGGTGTTCAATAAACGGATTTTCTGAGAGGTACCCATGACAAGTGGCAAGAGTATATCCTACTTTGCATTTTAAACCGAATGAATTAAGAAATACCACCCATCATTTTACATCTAGAAGTTGATAAGATTATCCCTTCAAATAAAGTAATACTTGACACCTTTCACTCTTTTCTCAATGCCATCCCAGCTAGTGCTGTATGCTGTATTGATGACGTTGTCACCGGCTCGTTTTGATGACGTGTTATCGCTGCCTGTGATGTTGGAGGGAAGTCCGAAATAAGGAGACTGTTTTGGTTGTGGATTCAGGGTTTCGTAACAGTTCTGTGGGGACCGCTGTAGTAAGTTTATCGTTTCTGTGTGAAATATTCTTCTTTTTTAACAGAATAACTTGTAGGCGTTTGAGTGTTTTATTTGACATTTATAATGCCACTTTAACATTTATGTTGTATTTAAAATTTATTTCGATGGTTCTTAATGATGCAGGCGGAGGTCTGTGATAACATCGGAAGGTAAAGAGTACAGTTAACATAAACATAACCACTACACATTTACACCTTGAGTTGTAACTGTAACTGTGTACTGTTGAGAATGCCGCCGTTTGTAATTCTCTTACTTCTTTAGCGTTGTAAAGCCTGTGTCTTGGATGGTAGTTTTAGTTTAGAGTTACAGTCAGTCGCTGTCAGGATACAATACCTGGGTGTGCTCGTCTCCTAGGCTGTTAGCCGTCTGGATCTGAGAGTCTCATTCTAACTCCAGTTTCCAGAATCAGCCACACGGCCGACACCGAGCACCCGTGAGACCGTGTTCCTGCGTGGACTGTGGACTGAGTGCCACTGCCGCCGGTCAGTGTTTCCTGACCCGCTGGGGGTATCAGGGAAAATAAGTAAACACGCTACTGTCCTTCGGCAGCGTACTTTAAAACACCTAAATATGGCCACAGCACGTATAGATTACTTTTGTTCTGTGATTTAAATTAAGTACATATAGCCGCAGCAGGTACAGATCAATGTCCTTCTGCACTGTAATTTTAAAGAAATATTGCCACACAACACATATAGATAACTGACCTACTGCACAGTAACTTAAAATAAGTAAATATAGCCACATTATATGTAGATGAAAACGAATATTTAATTCCCATGCCCAGTAAAAGTGTAGAACCGATCTTCTGTTCACTATGAAACCTGAAATGGCGCTTTGGAACAAATCGGTAACCTCATTCCCCAGTGTGTGTTGTTGGATCATGAGCAGGGGTAATAAATGCTGATTCCCCTTCTTGGACAGCTGTTATACCTTAAAAGTCCTCGTAATAATAATAATAATAATAATAATAATTGCTTACACTTATATAGCGCTTTTCTGGACACTCCACTCAAAGCGCTTTACAGGTAATGGGGACTCCCCTCCACCACCACCAATGTGCAGCGTAGACGGATAGGTAATTAAAAATAAGTCAATAACTGCTTCAGCGCAGTGCCACTGATCGAGATCTAGAGGTGTCACTGTTCCCCCGATACCGAACGTTTCTGACGTGACTCATGGGAATGTCGTGTGTGCCGCCCCTCAGGAGCCGCGCCCGCGATGCAGTATGGGAAGGAGCGCGTGGTGGCGCTGGTGGACATGGACTGTTTCTACGTGCAGGTGGAGCAGCGCCTCAATCCCGAGCTGAAGGACAAGCCCTGCGTGGTGGCGCAGTACAAGACCTGGAAGGGCGGAGGGTGAGGGGCGCGGGGCCGCAGCGTCCACCAGTATCGCCGGTTCTTTCTCGTCCTGACGTCCTGTCCCGTCCTTCTCCTTCTCCTTCTCCAGCATCATTGCCGTGAGCTATGAAGCCCGGGCGCACGGAGTCACCAGGAACATGTGGGCTGACGAGGCCAAGAAGCTCTGCCCTGAGCTGCAGGTGGCCCGGGTTCGAGAGGCCCATGGCAAAGCTGACCTCACCCTGTGAGTGAGCAGCTCGCTTTGAACTAGCATAACAACAACACAAGGAAATAATCTTATAGTTTGTGCCAGACCCAGAATAGTCTATTTAGAATCAGATTTTTTTTTGCTTACCTTTCTTCTGTGATGCAGATATATAGAGTTTATAGACTCCCCATGTAACGTGATGCTACCAGAACTCTTTTGTAATGTGTGGCAGTCCTGAGTGGTTGCGCTCTGAATGTCTGTCTGTGTCCCTGTCCAGTTACCGGGAGGCCAGTGTGGAGGTGATTGAGGTGATGTCTCGCTTTGCCGTGATCGAGAGGGCCAGCATTGACGAGGCCTATATGGACCTGACCAGCACTGTGCGGCAGAGACTCCGGGAGGCAGCTGAGCTGTGTCCTGATCCCAGTCTGCTGAGGAGCACTTATGTCGAGGGGTTTCCCCTGACAGCCTCTGGCCAGCAGGGGGAGCCAGAGGAGCAGACTCTGCAGGATAAAGGTGTGTTTGCAGCTGGGAAAAATGATAAAACATGCACTGAAAAAAATCCAAAACAGGAAGTGTTGAGAGCTGTCTGCAACTCAAATGTAGTTGATGTAAGTGCTTCTGTAGAGTGAGGTTCATCCCCTTCCCTGACGGTCTCATAGCTCATAGCTGTGTGTGTGGTGCCATCCTGGCTGGGGTCAGCTAGCTGTGCTCTGCTGTGTGTCTCGCAGAGGAGAGACGCTGTCAGGGCCTCCAGCAGTGGCTGGCCACCCTGCCCTCCCCGCTGACTGTGGCCTGCCCCGAAGTCCAGCTGGCGGTGGGCGCTATGATTGTGGAGGAGATGAGGGCTGCCGTGGAGAAGGAGACTGGTTTCCGCTGCTCGGCAGGAATCTCACACAACAAGGTGAGGCCCCTCAAGCCCCTGTTCACAGGCCTGGAGCGACCAGGGGGCGGGGGACAGTCCGGGCAGCCGTCAGCCACTAGGGCAGTCTAATGGCTTAGCGGCCATGGTGTGTCGGAATTAACAGACCTGCAATCTGTCTGCCTCACATCACTGGGTATTCCTAGACCTGCAGAATCTTCTGACATTCCCTGACTGAAATAATTATTTAATTGGACCAAATGAGATTTTCACCAGCTGGTGATTGAGAGGGTCGGGCAGTTTGGCCTGAGCAGCAGCAGTGAACAGCACTTCTCTAGACCAGTAGTTCTCAAACCTTTTGGACCAAGTACCACCCCTGATCAAACCAAAGCATCCAAGTACCACCTACTGTACAAGTCATTTTCTCAGAGGAACCCCAGAAAATCTCAATGACCAACATGAGTGTGCGTGCACGCACACTCTCACATACACGTATAATAAATATTATAATAATAAACTTTATTTGATATAGCGCCTTTAAAGGTGGCTTTTCAAAGCACTTCACAGAATGACAATAGGAACAACAACAATTAAAAATAAACAATAAAAAAGCACCATTTCAGTGAGAGGGGTGAGCCTGTTTAGTTGAGCAAAGGAAATGGGAATTCATTAGTCGAGCCTTGATACAATTCACAACAGAGTCTAACAGATTTTAAATCCTCAGGCATTTTCTTGACGGCCAAGGCCTTGCGGTGGATGCTGCAGTTAATATCTGGAGCAACCTCTCTAATTCGTGCAACTACATCACTGTTTCGGCTTGTCATTGCTCTAGCACCGTCTGTACAAACTCCGACGCATTTGATCCAGTCGATGCCATTCTCTTCGATAAATTCAATCAGAAGTTGAAATATGTGCTCTCCTGTAGTTCCTGTTGGTAGCGGTTTACAGAAGAGAAAGTCCTCATGGGATATGCTCTTAAACTCGTATCGAACGTAAACGAGCAAATTGGCCAAATCAACGACATTTATAGACTCATCTAATTGCAGTGAAAAGCATCTGCTCATCTTAACACACTCTATCAGTGTACTTTTGACATCATCTGCTATATCAATAATTCTATGAGAGACTGTGTCTTTCGGAAGGGGCAACAGGTCGAGCTGTTCAGCAGCTTTTTCTCCCCACATAATACGTGTCAGTTCTTTTGCCAACAGTAAACAAAGTTCTTCACAAATAGTGTGGGGCTTACCTGCTTTAGCAATCCGTAAGCTTGCATTTTTCCCTGTTTCCATTTCAGGAGTTTGTCTCAGAAGTTAAAAGAAGTTTATATTTCATGCGCATGGGAGCAAAACACAGAGACGCTCGGTGTATTTTTCTCAAATTAACCTAGAACAGTTCTTAAATATATTTCTGTTATCTATCACGCTTTCCTGTGCTCACGAGATTGCCAGCGTTTGTAGTATGCATTTCTATGCTTTCCTGTGCTTACAACATTGGCATTGTTCCAAAATCACATACATCCTCTCTCTTGCAGGTGTTGTCGAAACTTGCCTGTGGCCTGAACAAGCCGAACAGACAGACCATCCTGCCCCTGGGGTCTGTGCCTCAGCTGTTCAGCACTCTGCCCATCAGGAAAGTGTGAGTATTGTCTGTGCTCACGCCCACGTTCCCAGTTTCGGTTTTCTGCACTGCCTTCACAGACATCTCTTAAACCACTGGAGCCAGGCTCCCTGTACCGGCCTTGCAGACTCTTGTAATGTAAACATTTCCTTGTTTACGAGACACACGTAAGCAAAACTTGCTGAATGTGCAGTAACAAGACACATCGCAGCCCATACAGACGTGAGCGCGGGGAGTCCGCGGAGTGAGTAGGTGACAGCTCTGTGCTCCCTCACTGTGTATTGAAGCTGCGGTCTCTTCTGTTCATGTGGTGAAGACGTCACCTGGGGGGGAAGCTGGGAGCCGCTGTTGCCGAGAGCCTGGAGGTGGAGCACATGGGAGAGCTCACCCAGTTCACACAGGGGCACCTGGCCGAGCGCTTTGGGGAGAAGACGGGGTGAGTCCACCCAGCGGGAGACAGACTCTGTAATTCTAGCTCCTTGGGAAGCCTGATGAAGGTGCTTCAGGTTCACCGGCGCGTAGGAAAGATCATATGAAGTTCCACCAGCCGAGCAGTGATTGACTGTACCAGGCCTGAAGGTGTATTTGACACAAGTGGCTTCAGGTGCTTGTTAATGGAGAATTTGCATCAATTGTATTGTTAAAGCACTGCTCTTATCAGTTAAGAGAAATTAAATGGCTGTGTCAGAAAGTCTTATTGGGTGAGGAATAAAAAAAATCCAGATTCCATGTTGGAGTGTCTGTTCTGCTCTCCTCCCAGGCAGTGGCTTTACGACCTGTGCCGAGGGATCGAGATTGAGCCAGTGAAGCCCCGACAGCTGCCCAAATCCATTGGCTGCAGCAAGAACTTCCCAGGGAAGACTGCCCTGGTCACCCGAGAGCAGGTATCCCAGCATCCTCGCGCAACTACTATGGACTCCATTTTCAAATCTTTGATATAAGCTTCTTTCAATGGTTTGTCTCTTGACAGTTTTGCAGATTCTCACTGCTGAATGTCGTGTTTCAGTGTAGTATCTGTGAAAATGTATTAATGTTGTATGTGTGTGCTCCCATGAAGGGTCTTAGTCTCTGTCTGTGCCCTCAGGTGCAGCATTGGTTTCTGCAGCTGGCTTTTGAACTCGAGGAGCGACTGACCAAGGACAGAGAGATGGTGAGAATTGGCTGTCCCGCAGACAGTGTCACATTCTTGCAGTTTTAAAGTACAAATTGTGCGCAACTCTGGGACAAAAACATGCAAATGAATGCATGTTTTTATTCTACTACAGTTGAAAAGTGTAAAAGATTAATCTTAACAGTTATCACCAGCAACACCGTAAAACCAGATTCTGATTGTAAGTACTCTACGTGCTGTATGTCTGTTAAAACCCCTGAACACAACGAGAGATAATTATGGACTGACAGGGGCTGTTAAACATTACTTCTGCTTTGTCTTTGTGTTTTCTGGCTGCTGAAACAGAGCCACATCATGGCTCAATAAAGTGACAGTCAGCAGGTGTTTCCTGTTCCGTTTTGATTATTGATAAGTTTGTATCTAACACTGTCAGCCACCATGGGTAGATCTGTGCCTTTGAAGTTTGTGCTTCAGGCAGCAGTCTGCCGTAAAGGTCAGGGGTTGTGGGTCCCGATCCCAAATGGGACCCCACTGTCAGGCACACACACTGCCTCCGTGTTAACAGGTCTGCAGGTCATTATTGTGAATGAGAATGTGTTCTTGCCAGACCGATCTGAAGGAGTAAAAAAGAGAAGAGAAAGCAGATTGCCAGATCCCTAAGGGCAGGCCAGGAGTGCAGACTGCTCTGAACTCCTGACCCCTCCTCTCGCTGTGCAGAACAACAGGGTTGCTCGGCTGCTGACAGTGGGAGTTCGCGTGATGGGGGACCGCCGGGCCAGCAGCTTCTCCCGCTGCTGCGCGCTTGCGCGGTACGAGGCCGCAAAGATCTCCAGCGACAGCTATGCCCTCATCAAGAGCCTCAACACAGCTGGCCCCCACCAGGCTGCATGGCAAGTGACCCTCCCCCCGGGCTGCTGCTGTCCTGCTTGTGCAGTCAGCGCAGTTAGTGCAGTTCACAGAGCAGATCAGTGGAGGTTTGAAGGGAGAGGTGCTCTGAATCCAAGCAGTTTTTCAGAAAGATTTTACAGCCTGAGTACAGTTCTGGTCACTTTCTATTGCTATCATGAATGGGTTACCAGAAGTGATCATTGTGTACATTAGAACTATACAAAATATGTCCACATGGCCCAGTGGCTATTCCTGATCAGGTTATCCCTGCCTTTCAGTTATTGCTGAAATGTCACGTGCAACAGCTGTCTGTGAATTTAAGATGCACCTCAAACCCAGCTCACCTCAGGTCAGGTCCAGCGTGCTCCTCTGCTGCTCTGATCCCCATTGCTCCCCAAGCAGATACAGGCACACCTGCCCCTCTGGTGCTACAGCTGTCCAACTGGTATGTGCCATCTTAAAATCCTTAAACAACACTCATTGCTTAGGATCTTCTTTAAGTGCAGTGTGGCAGGTTTTTATTTGAGGTCTCCTTTTTGATATATAAGAAAGGTTTGATTCCCAAGATCTTCAGGTTTCTTAGTTTGTTGTTAGCAGTAAACCTGAGTGTTGGAGGTTGAGCAGTATGAGCAGGTGGTGAACAGTGGTGGGGGGCAGAGCTCTTGGCTTATGTCGGCCTGTGCTCTGTGCTGCAGGAGTCCGGCTCTCACTCTGCTGCACCTGTCTGCCAGCAAGTTCTCCGAGCCGCCTGCAGCCTCGGCCGGGGGAATCACCAGCTTCCTGAGCAGCGGTGCCGCAGCGACACAGACGCCCCCCAGCCCAAAGAGAGAGGCAGGACCCAAGCAGCCTGGTGCCATCCAGTCCTTTTTTCAGAGGGCCTCTGTCAAGAAGAAGGAGGGCTGTGAAATGTCAGCGCTGTCTTCCTCCTCAGACCTGACATCTCTTCCTCCTTCTGAAAACCATCCCCCCACTCCCTCACCGGCCAGGCCATCGGTTGGCATCTCTTTCTTTCACAGGAAGGCTCTAGAGGACGGAGGAATGCGTCTCTCTGAAGACTTGCTGGATCCGGCCAGACCAGTAGCCTGGGCACAGGCAGGGGTGGGTCTGAGGGAGGAGCAGAGTTCTGGGGCAGAAAGCGCAGCAGGAACTGATAGCATAGCAAGCAGTGCAGAAACCCAAGAGAAAGCCGTGGAGCACATTGCCCCTGGGGTCTCCCCTGACAGCGCCACTGCCCCTGGGGTCTCCCCTGACAGCGCCACTGCCCCTGGGGTCTCCCCTGACAGTACTGAAGCCCCTGGGGTCTCCCCTGACAGTACTGAAGCCCCTGCCCTGCTGAGCGATGTGGACCTGATGAGGTGTGAGAAGTGCAGGGAGCAGGTGTTGGCCTGGGAGATGCCAGAGCACATGGACTACCACTTCGCCCTCGACCTCCAGGAGGCGCTCTCCTCCAGCCCTCAGATCTCCCCTCGGCCGCAGCACCCCCTCGGTAACCCTGGCCCCTCCTGCAGGGGCAAGAGCAGACCCCGGAGCCAACCTGCTCCTCGCCCCAAGAGGCCGAAGTCTCAGGGCTCCAGCCACACCCTGGACTCCTTCTTCAAGAGGAGCTAGGCCGGCCAGCCCGCGGACGCGGATGACCTCAGGCCGTGGGAGTCAGTGCCGAGAGTGCAGGTTCCATTCCAGGGCACTCCAGGAAGCTGGAGCATTTTCAAGCAAAAAAGCACAGAGAAGCAGTGACCAACAGAAGGCCGACTCGCTTCCTTTTCTTGTTTGAATCAAAAGATCATGATTGGATAAATCCATAATGGTCTGCCTTCAGCCGTGCTGAGTCAGTGTTCAATTTTAACACTGTCAAATGGCCCTACAGGGCACTATACATAGTGTTTTGTACCTGTTTTGCCTTCTGATTCTGAAGTTTAAAACATGATTTTCCTCAAGGGGGCAGTGTGGCCTCACTGGAGCTGACATGACATGAGTGTTGACTTCCCATCAGCTTTTTGCAATTAAGTACATTTTTGCTTTTATCAAGTGTTGCACAAATGTAATTTACCTTTCAAAATGGCAAAAACTGCTTTTTAACAATGGACACATTTATTTTTAAGTAGTATGTAAATTGAGGAATATACAAGAAGTGAGTGTTGAATGATCGAATGATCGATTTTTAAGCATGTTTACCCTATTAAAATCTATTATGCAGCTGCTCTCTGTACCGTTCATTCTGTAACATTTTAGAAAGTACAAAGCATCATGTCAGGTGTTTCTGCTATAGTGTTATTGCAGTTGAACGCAAAATCATTTCTGACACTGTGGAGAAGCTCTGTCCAGGTAAAGGGCTTGACTCTCTTTGATGCTTTGTGCTCCTGCTCTGGAATAAGAAGTTGTTGCAGTAGTGTTTATGTACCAAACTGAACCCTCCCATACAAAAAGACAACTCCTGAAGCATCATGCTTGGGTAAAATGGGTATTCCTAAAGTCTCACTCTCACATCTCAAGAATTTAAAGAAGCTTAAAGTGAACACTGACTTTTCAATGGAGTATTTAAAATGACCAATGGAGAGAATACTACAGGATAAGATGTCTGTTGGCCACCCATGCAGAGATACGGTTTTATATTCCATGATACAGATCATAGGACACGGGCAAGGCAAAGTGAGACATGATATATGCCTGGAGCAGCTAAAAATACCTTACATAGAACATTTTCTCAAGAGCCCTTCCTGAATTGTTGTGAAAGCAATGTAGGCAGCCTGTATTTGGGGCTGTTGTCCTGGAGAGCTGAGCTCCCTAGGGCAGTGGGACTGACCAGGTCTCCCACATGGTGCAGCAAAGCCTATTATATGGCAGTGTGCTGCTTTCAGTCATGTCCCTTTGACCCTGATTTCCACCTGCTTTGTTTTAGTTTCATTTTCCTGAAATGATAGCCCTTGCTGATAGTGTTGAACAAAAACTTGCCTGCTGAGTGCTGGCTTCAGAGTACCACAATGCACGCTGAAAATATTGCTGTTCTAGAATGTTTTTTTGCCATTATACTAATAAGGCAACATTTATGCATAACAGTTCTGCCTGCTGTACAGTTCTCAGACGAGACCACTTGTGCACAACAGCTGCATAGCTGTAAATAATTGCTGAAGTGAAATGGTTTTATTTCCTGTCAAGAGCAGATGAAAATGTGTCCATTTTATTAAAGAAAGTTAGGTAACATTCAAGACTATTTAATGTTTGGACAATACCATTTATTCCTTTTTTTCAAACATTTCATGGCCTACATGTTCATTGAGCCCCAACTGAGAAGGTGTGATTAAGGGCAATACAATTAAGTTTGATTCAGACAGAGGCCTTAGTATTCAGGGTTCTGTTTTGGCAATGAATTTGTTTCTTGTTGTTTGCGGAGGGGCAAAGTTGGCACCCTCTGGTACTTGACTGTTGTGTCTGGACTGTGAGGCCTGTGGTTCCTCTCTCTCGCTTATCTCCCTGTGCAGGCCCAGGGTTGAGGGCTGAGGATTATCAAGCCTGTGGACGCAGTTTATCATCAGAGCAGACTCTTGCAAAACAGCTCTCCAGCTTCATCAGGGCTTCTGTTTCAACACCCTCAAGCCTGTTTGTGTCAGTATTTACAATAGTTTTCACAACCAAGTCTCATAGCGAGTGCCTGCTGAATTTAATTTAATTTCATCTCATTCCTGGAACAGTTTAAAGCTCTTTGTTCTTGATTGAACTCTTCACCTGTGTTTCATCATATACAGGGCACCCCAGGTCAAATTGCATGTTTCACAATGCATGAAAAGAGGCTAACAGCCTCTGCAGAGTACAAACTTAAACATGACAGATTTCTGCACATTTAATAAACAATTACTATTTGCTGAATTTAACAGATTGAAAAAAAAAATGAATGTCACATGTGCAAATGTTTCTGCAGGTCCTCTACAGTCCCATGTGGATTCTGCTTTGCATACCTTACCAATGTATCGTCAGTTCTATCAGACATTTTTCTGAGGCTTCCAGATCTTGCCTTGACTTCAAGTTCCCCTTTACTTCCATTTCTTAATGATCAATAATAACAGTGAAAATTCCAGCTAGAAGCATTAAGATATCTTTTATAGTCTTCCCTTGCTTTGTAATAGTCAATTATTTTTATTTTCAAGTCCTGAGTCAGCTGCTTAGAGGAGCCCATGGTTGTTGAGACCAGGCACAACATCCTGAAAGGTCAGAAGGGTTAGAGTATTTATTCAACACCGGAATTGTCTTTATCCGTCTTAAATTAAGATCTAACAAGTCGATCAAAGAGGCCTTAAAAAATATTAACCAACTGGAAGGGTGCCCAAACGTTTGCAAATGCCACATACACTTTTTTTATTTTTTCAATCGGTTAAATTCAGCAAATCAATCGTAATTGTGCAAAATATGCAGAAATATATCAGGTTTAAGTTTGTACCTTAAGGAGGTTGAGGCTACTTATTTTCCCTTAGAGATTCAGTTAAACATGCAATTTGACCAGGGGTGCCCAAACTTTTGGATACAACTGTAAATATGTGAGAATGTATAAAACGTGTTTATAAAGACAGACACGTTGTAAGATTTGAAGAACAAGAGGTAAATTGATTTTTACCATTAATCTTTTTAAGTGTAAAATAAAAATTGTGTAAGTAGAATGCACTGTATGGAAAACATTAATTTGTGATTATCTCACTGAGAAAAGGAAACCACCTCCTTTCATAATGATCCATTCCAGCTTGTTAACGGTGATCTGAGGTTTCAACGCTCAAACTCCTGGTCCCTTCACTCACACCAGTGGCAATTTTCATTCAGCTCTTTAAAATTCACAATACAGAAGAACACAGTACACAGAAGTCAATAAAAAATCTATTTATGTCATTATATACAAACTGCATTTTGTACATACATTTCCGTAACTTCACTCAAAAGAAGATTAAAATAACAGAGAACTTGTGCAGACTCATATTTGTGAAATGGGAGACTGCTGTAAAAAGTCTTCTGGAAAACGTGGGTGGAGATCAAAAATCTTACCAAAGAAACATTTTCTCAATGCAAGAATAAAAGTAGTTTTCTGCAAACAAGTTTACATGAGCAATTCATTCAACATTTTGAAAGTGTGTTTTTTTGGTTTGCATACCTTCATTGCACGAGAACACAGAAAAGAACAGAACAGTAAGAACCGAAACGGGATGTAGGAGCTCCTGCAGCAGTCCTGTTGGTGTTCGCTGTGTGTTCCAGTGAGGTGGGAGGCACGGCTTAGCAATGCTCCACATGGAGAGGCCACAGCAGCAGTCACAGACCTGACACACACACAGAGCTCAAAGGGGTCCTGTTCACCCACCCAAGCACCCTACACAATGTCGAGTTAAAGAATAGCACCACATGAACGTTACAAAAATTAATCCAACACCACAGAGCTCTAAAATAATTCCTTCTTTTATAGGCACTGTAATTTCAATCCCCTTTATAACAATCCACTGGTGGAAAATACAAAGATAACTGCAGTACCGCTACTGTAGAGGAACTTTCAGTCAGTTTGTCCTTTCTGAAATCCAATGCTGAAATTGTACCTTCACAACTCAAGTTCCCCACCATGACTAAGCTGGTAACCCCATGTAAACGACATTCTCAGGACATCATGCTGGACAGCAGACCGACACTGTAGCATGAAGGAAAGTTGGCTTTCAGAGTGTGGCAGACAGCATATTCACCAATTCAAGTGTTCTCCATTACTCAGCACATTATGACCTGCAGTACTTAAGAGGGAAACTTTTTTCCACAGCAAGCAAGCTGTCAAGGTAGATTTTACTTCTGTTCCCAGCTCCAGGTGTGTAAAATAGGTCTCTACCAAGATGCAGTGCCTGAAGAGCTTGGAGAATCTTTTAGACTACTCAAATTAAGCCTATAATTAGTTCGATCAGCCCCTTGAGAGCTGGGCTGGACTAAAAACCTGCACAACTGGTTTTTCTCACGAACCCTGCTTCAGAAGCTGCAGAATCCTGAACGAGTGGCAGATGCTCTGTCCAGCACAAGCACAATGTTCCACATTGGAAAGCAACGACTGCAACAAAGCACCTGACAGGCCCCTGCAGAGGCCGCAGGACAAGGGAGCTCTGTGGCCTTAGAGCACTGGACACTGGGCCAAAGGCAGCCTCTCCTTCACTGAAACACAAGGTTCTTTATTGCGTACGTAATTAGAGACAACAAAAAACACAAAGTCACTTGTGAATATGGAAATAAAGAACTGCGCCTAGTCAGTACAACAGCCCAGTTCTGTAGATAACCTCAGTTGGCAGGCTGCATCACAGTATTGGGCATATAAAACAGCACCTTCAGCCTTTCTGCACAGCCTGCATCATGCTGCTGTCACAACAGCTTCATGTGGGTCTGTTTCAGGCACTGAAGGCAATAATTCACCCATTCTTGTATAACGCAACCTCTCCAGAAGCACAAAGCCCCACTCACAGTTCTGAAGAGTGCAAGAATCCCAAAGTAGTCGGGGGCAGACTCTAGCGCACAGATCCACCCCACATCGACAAGTCAAAGCTGCCTCTACAGTGCCCACAGAGCAATTTCGTTAGGTCACTGTTTTCTACTGCAGACAGATTTGCTCAGGATTAAACAGGAATATGACTATTAAAGAAGGGTTATGTTAGAGAAGAACAGATTGCTTCTCTGTATGAAAACACAACAATCCAGAGCAAATAATGCACTTGGACACTTTCCCCACTGTGGTTAAAGGTACTTACAGAAAAAAACACTTCAATCAACACCCAGCAGGCAGAGGATCAGCCAAGCAAAACCCATAAGGAGAGGAAAGGTAAATAATCTGTATGAGGACACCAGCTGCCACGTGTTCCTGTAACACTGAACTCAGGACTCCACACACAGTCCGACAGAACACACAGTCACACAAATTTCCCTGTGGGGACAATAAAGCCTGAACTGAATCAAACAGTCACAGCTGCTGGAAGGAATCATCTTCAAAATTATGTTACCATGATGATCACATGCATAACATAAAGATGCTGCTGAACCTCCCAAACAATATTTCTCAGTGGCTCACTGATCCATTTCTCCACAGGCTCAATTTTCCTTTCATGGGAAGCCTGACTGAAGATGTTTTAGTGGTCAGAGACTGTTTTAAAACCATCTTGCTACATCACTTCTGGTTTGGTACTGTAAATATCGCTGGGCAAGTTATCAAAGTTTTTGGAGCAGAAAGGTTCAGTTCTTCAACAAAACTTTGTGCACAAACCACAGTACGCGCTATGCTAAAACTCATTCACTTCCACTCATGACGCCACTCCTGCATTGTGAGGGACTGATGGTGGTTCAAATGGTGCTTTTCATTAAATTAAAGTCAAAAATTAAAGACCTTTTGAATCTGAGATTCTGGAGCCATTTAAAGATTTGGCTAATCTCTGTGGACATAATCCCAGGCACACGGGATTTCGAGAGAGTCTCTACAAGAATCTGCACCTTAAAAAAAACAGCAAAATGAAAGGAGACCCAAGTGTAAAACGTAAAGTTCGGCTGGCTGAAATTAAAAGTAGCTGGCCAAGCTACAGACAAGTAAAAAAAGGCTGTGGGCCAGGCATACGTGTGAAGAACAATCGCTTCTGTAATGATAGCTGTCAGATTAAAGGCGAGCAAATGCAGGTCAAACGAAACGTAGGTCCCTCTGCTCAGACTGGCTGGTGATGAGGTGTCCTAGGAGTCTCGTCCGTCTCCTAAGGGTGGTGCTGGTAGAGGGAGACGGGCTGCAGGTAGGTCACATGGCCAATGCCCTTGGTCACCCCCTCCCGGAACAGCAGCTTGGCTCCCACTTTCAAGTACTCAGGGTGCTTGATGAACTTGAAGCGCACTACCGCCTTCTCCCCAGTCCGCAGCTCGTCCTGAGATGGGAGCAGAGAGCGCCTTTACCGCCACAGCGAAGCATTCGAAACAAGACCAACCCAACAGCACCAAGATCATTTAGAAGCAGTTGGGGTCACTGTAGTATGCACAGCTGGAAGAGAAAAACACCATTCCCCAAACCACACTGGCCACCATCAGCGCTGGCAGGTGCAGGCGAAAACCCTCGCATTCTTCTATATTAAATCAGCAGACTGGAATGTGGGGTGTTGGCACTGTTGCACTGAGAAAGGTGCTATGGAAATACACATGGATGGACTCAGCACAGGAGAGGTGGACACATGGAGGACAAGCTTAATAGACAAGGGGGGTGAAATGGAAACTGTGACACCCTGGACTGCACCCGACCCGAACTCCGGCCTCACCCACCTTCCCGCGCAGGCACTCCACGGTCGCAGTCTGCCGGACGTTCCCCACGTGGACGGTGACCTGGAAGCCTTTCCGGAAGGTCTTGGCATGGAACAGCAGCACAATCTCGGCTTCGAACAGCCAGCAGATGGTGGGATTCATCTCTGGACTGACCATCACCATTCCCTGCAGCCAAAATCAACGGTGAGGTGCTCTCGCGTATGTCACTGTTACCAGACTTAAAAAGACAACTTCGCAGAAACTCTCCAGATACAATGCTAGTGTTTGAGAAGCATTTCCAGTGTAAATAGTTAATTCTTGAAATTATATCCTGTAGCTCTTTTCATCCCAATAGCATTTCATACATATAAAGGGCCCACTTCAACCCCCCTGAAAAGCAGCTCCACCTGAGTGACAGCCAACTGCTCAGGCCACGAAACAACTTCACCAGCTGCACTGAAATTGACCAAGCCAGGAGTCAGGACACCAGGCTGCTCTCTAGTCTAGTCTATAAAAATGCCCTTAGAGTTTTATTAACCATGTAGCTGGGACCTTGGTTTAACATCTGGAACCTCTGGTCCACAGGGAACAGCGCTACCTACTGGTCCACCCGCACCCCTTACACCAGCGACCTGGTACTGCTCCTCCGGCACATAAGCACATGGAGCCATTCGGCCCATCTGATCCGTTTGGTAGTTAATCGCTTATCGACCCCAAGATCACACCCAACCATTTCTTGAAGGAGGCCGAAGTATCAACTTCAACCACTTGGTCTGCCACCCACCCCAGACCCGCCCCATGCATGCCCAGACCCACCCCAGACCCGTCCCAGACCCGCCCCATGCATGCCCAGACCCACCCCAGACCCGTCCCAGGCCCGCCCCATGCATGCCCAGACCCACACCAGACACGCCCCAGGTCCGCCCCATGCGTACCCAGCCCCACCCCAGCCCCAGCGCTGAGCTCCTGAGACCAGGGCCGGCGCCTCACCTTGCGGAGCAGCGAGCGGTCGAAGTCCCCGAGCGCCAGCGTGGCGGCCTGGCCAGCCCGCAGCACCCTGCAGGCGGAGCGGTTCCTCTGGATGCTGCACACCTTCAGCCCCAGGAACTTCCCCTCGTCGGTGGGACCCACCACCAGCCGCTCGCCCTCCCGGCAGATCCCGCTGGGGAGAGAGGGGGAGGGAGGGGGCGGCTCAGTCGCTGCAGGGAGCGGGGAGCCACACGGACTGCAGGGACACCGCAGAGCCCTCACCTGTACAGGGTTCCCCCAACCACTGTGCCCACGTCTGGAACGGTGTAGATCTCATCAACCTGGGGAGAGAGCAGTGTTTTTCACAAAGATAAACACACACCTCTTGTACAAAGAGGCAAAAACACTTGACCGCCACACTACAGCAGACAATGTGTATGAGTGTCCAGTGTGATGCAGAGCCCAGGCCTGACCGGACCTGCAGTGTCCAGCGTGGTGCAGAGCCCAGGCCTGACCGGACCTGCAGTGTCCAGCGTGATACAGAGCCCAGGCCTGACCGGACCTGCAGTGTCCAGCGTGATACAGAGCCCAGGCCTGACCGGACCTGCAGTGTCCAGCGTGGTGCAGAGCCCAGGCCTGACCGGACCTGCAGTGTCCAGCGTGGTGCAGAGCCCAGGCCTGACCGGACCTGCAGTGTCCAGTGTGGTGCAGAGCCCAGGCCTGACCGTACCTGAAACTCAGTGAGCTGCTGCATGAGCTCCTCCTGCTCTTTGCTGTTGCTGAGCGGGGGCAAGATGTTGAAGAAGACCTTGAGGAGGTCCAGGCTCTCCCCGGACACGCTGGACAGGGTGAAGATTGGCGTGATGCTGTGAGGAGAAGACAACACAACAAAACGAACACTAGAATAAAAAAACTCAGTCATTCAGTGAAATAAATAATAAATAATGCTTCTGAGATGAATAATACTTCTAAAGAGTATTCCCAAATGGCTTTCATTGCACAAGCCTCGCTCCATGTTACGGAGAATTCGAATATGTGCTGCGTCACCAGCCAGCTGGGACCACGATTAGCCAAACAGTGGCACTCAGGTGCCAAGCGTGTGAACCTGAGGTCTGGTATCCTCAGCTTGCCAAGTAACAGCAGCCCCTGAGGCCTGCCAAGTGCCCACGGGCTGGCCAGTCTGTCTGCCAAAGCTGTGGGCTTACAGAGGGAGAGAATCGAGCCTGGGGGCATTCCAGAGGCTACGTGTGGCTCCATCTCTCCCTTGACAGCAGCAAGCCATGTGGAAATGAAAGAGAGTGACTTACCTCGGAGACTGCGCGAACTGCTGGGCGGCGGTGACGGCGTCGTCAGCGTTGGACACCACCATGGGCACCTTGTTGCAACCGGGCTGCTTGAGGATGCGCTCCAGCTGGCGCACAGTCCTCTCGATGGTGCCCTTGGTGCACAGGTCCACCTTGCTGACCACGATGAAGATGGGCACCTTCAGAGCCATGGCCAGGCCCAAGTGCTCCCGAGTGGTGCCCGCTGCAGACACGATAAACACACGTTTCCCTGATGAGTCACACAGACGCAGCGCTCAACTCCATCATCTGTGAGCATGTTACACTGTGCAATGCAAACTAGAATAATAAGAACGATAAATAAGTTCAAAGAATATGAAATGGTCCTTAGTAGAGCTCTACTCACTAAAGTCCGGATTAAAGAAATAAAGCCAAAGAAACATGAGCATGTTACACAAAACTCTGTTACCAGGCAGGCCCCTTTTCAACTTGTAAAGGGAAAGTTACACAGAACTGATAAGACATGAAAGAGAAGGACATTGGAAAAACAAGCAGCACTGAACTCAAGCTTCAGAATGATAATTTCAAAGTCAGAAATACAAATACTGCATGAAATACAAATACTGTGAGCTTGCGTCCATTGTTTCATCTCTTCACCCTGGTTTTACACTGTGATTTTGAAAGTGAAGAATGGAAAGGAAGTCATGTACAGTTCTCCTGATCCCATTGATCAAAAGCCCTGATCACTGCCACCTTTTCCATTGGTTGGGTATGAATCCCAACCTCTGAACTTCAGAGACAGGATCTTGTCCTCATACTGTATGCACAGTAAATGGCTACAATCTCTGTTCGACACTGAAAGAGGACTCATTCATCTTCCTGTTTCACTGCCTGAACTCCTGAACACCCCCAGGTGCACTCAGGAATGCCGAAGGCGGTGGGGCTGAGCTGGACGCCGCGCGCTCTGCTGGGCCACTGAGACCGAGAGCCATCAGCAGGTTTAACAGCGAGGCAGGAGGGAAGCAGAATTTCACAGAGCCGCTCCAGCCCCCCCGGCATCACGTGTCCAGCATTGCACACGTACAGCTGTCAGCCGACCCAGCACAGTTTCCCTAAAAATAACACCTCTTACACAGCGTCAGGAGGTACTGCAGCAGCTCAGGTGTGCAAAGCCTGACCTCTGGTTCTGTTCACTACTAGCTCAGTGCTGGTGACACACAGCCGGGCTTCACTGATCCTGTGAATGAACATGGTGTCGCTTGGCTGCATGGGGCTTCGCTCCTACACCAGCTTGACTACCCTGTTCGTGAGAGCACCTCCACATCCTGCTCCTGCACCCCTGAGCTCATGTCAAGAGCAGGCTTGTCTGAACTGACGGCCAAGTCACAGAGCTCCCTTCTGTGTTTCCAGGACAGGGTTAATCTTCCCTGGAAAGACGCATACACCGGAAATCGCACTAATAACTGATTGTGGAAGACAGCCATTTTAAAACACTGCTCGGTCTTCATTTATTGAATGTCAGCATATATAGGTTGTGCCAGCTGCAATCGTGACTGCTGACTGCTTTTAAAAACATATCTAGAAGTTAGGACAACCTCACAGTCGCTTCTGTAAATTTATATTTTAGCTCACCAACACTAAAAGGTAGATACAGTTTTGCAGATGTAGGTCATGTTGGCACGTGTAGGCTCTCTACTCACTCTGCCCCCACTTCTGTCACTCACTGAAACCCAAGAACCCCGGAGAACAGGCAGCTAAAAACAGCCCCAGCATTGCAGATCTCCTCTGCTGTGAGAAACTTGCTGTAGTTCCCGCCACTCCAGGGCAAGGTAGCCTGGGTTTCAAAACCTGATCACAGGTCATAGGTCACAGGTCACAGTATTGTCCACAAAGCAAGTCAGGGTATTTGCACAACAGAAGAGGGAGAAACAATGCACCCTGACCTGAAAACACAGTCAATGACTCAGACCTGTCCAGCCCTGTTTCGGTCAGTCCTCTAGGAGGGATTACCTATGCCTGTGTTTGCACCGACCACCAGCATGGCGAAGTCCGGGCAGTAGCTGGTCAGGCCGAAGATGGTGGTCTTCAGGTACTTGTGGTGGCCAGCCAGGTCGATGAAGGTGATCATTTTGGAGGCGCTCTCACAAATCTCCTCTGCTGTGCGAGACTCGCTGTAGTTCACCACCTGCAAGGGGTGTCGGGGTTAGGGATTCAGATAGCAAACCTGCAGCGTGCAGCCCTGCTGCCCTCCACCACTGACTGCACTGGGCATGATCACCCTGAAACAACCCTAAGAGGAGGGGTCACGCGCTGGGCACACTGACAGAGAACAGACTCTCATCAAAGCGGCCCAGCTGCTGTGCAACTTTCTTTTTTGCGTGCAAGAAAGCAAACACCTTTTCTGTTTCTACCTGCCTATGCATGCAGATTTACTCAAAACTAATGTAAATTACTAAGCAACAAGTGCAGAGTTGCTTCAATCCAACTAAAACCCTAGACTGGGTGAAAAACACTTTGTAATTGCTTATTTGCACCTGTGCACTAGGTAACAATCAGGAGTTTGCAGTGGTTCTTCAGGTCCAAAAACAGCAGTGCACGTACACACGACAGCCTCATCTTGAAAAACGTATATTTCTGTCTTCAGAATGGATTCAAAGGAGACTACAGCCAGTGTGACAAAAAAAAGGTATATATGTGAATTCAGCTACACAAAGAAGTGCCACCACTACAAAGATCAGAACTTGCAAAAGACTGCCAGTGTCTCTTCTGTGCTGTTAATGCTTGGTCAGAATATCTTTGCAGGCTACTGATCCAAAATTGACAAGCAATATCTTGTAAAACAAGCCAATCAATCCATGCTCAGAACAAGGCAATTCAGCTTATACGGTCCTTATCCTGAGTCAGAAATAGCCTTCAGTATGGCTCTGACTCCTGAATCGAATACCACTTCCTTTAAAGGAAGTCTGTGCTCCCGGCAGATCCACCTGAAGGTCAGGATTACTAATCTATGGATAGTAAGGAGCTCCTGACACTGCAGCCCTACAGGGCTTCCTCACCTCTCCCTTGCTGTTGAAGCCCAGGATCTCAAAACTGATGCTGGACGTGCGGCCCGACTGGATCTCGTGGAGGTGTCTGAAGAGGTTGAGGCGCGCACGCCCTCGCCCGTTGTCCAGCTCGCCCTGCGTCAGCACCCCCAGCAGGGTCGACTTCCCCGAGTCCACGTTGCCCAGGACAGCCACGCGCAGGTCCAGGAACTGAAGAGCAAAGGCACAGCGCAGGGCGCTCAGAGGTGAACGCTGGCTGACAGACTGCATCGCCAGAAACATGTGCTACACAGCGACCGCAAGTCAGTACCGTCGCCACTCCTCTCGGTCTTTGACTGCTGTGCTGTTCTGTTCGGGACTCCCCTGAAGCCCTCTCTTTTAGTGAAGCATCTGCCAATGACATGTTTCCACTCCACTGTCTCATCAAACCTCTTCTACCGCTCGTGAGGAGCAGTGCTCCTTCAAAACAGCTCACCTGCTGGTCATCCGGCACTTTCCTGACCAGGACTTCGGCGATTTTTCGGGGCACATCAGAGTCGTAGTCCACCTCTCTCTCCCTGAGAACTGTGATGTCAGCGCCAACCCTGGACACAGACCCAGGCAGAGGTCAAGGGTCATATAAACTCCACAAACATTTTGATCCTAATGGTTTACTTGAGCAAAGTGTGTAATTGCATCATCATTTCTAACTTGTGACTATTTATATCATTCTAACTCATGTCACACTTGCCAATTATGAACTTACTTATTTGTCTGGATGCTTAAAAAACATCACATATACATAATTCATGCATTTCCAGTCTACAGGCTGGCAGCAAAGCTCCGAGGCAGGTCTTTGCTCCCAGGCTGCTCCTTGGTGAGGTCCACCTACTTCTCGGCCATGCGGCGCAGGGTCTTCAGCGAGGCCCTCATGTCTTCCTCCGACAGCCCCACCAGCAGCCCGTTGTCCTCCACCCCGATCTGGTAGACCGCCTCGCCGCGCCCCTCCTGCAGCCTCCACTTCATCTGCGTCACGAGGTGCTCGAAGCGGTACTGCGTGGGGCTCACCAGCTTCAGCTGCACACACACACAGCTCGGCTGAGTGCACCAGGACTCGCGGCGGCCAGCTCCCCTGGCCCCAGCATCCCCGATCCCTGTCCGACTGCTCCTCCCCGTCACACACTCCAGTCCTACTGCTCTCATGATCAATCACCAGAAGACTCGGCTACGCTTCGGGCAGGAGGAGCCCACAGGCCCAAACACAGAGGAAACCCTGCCCACCCGCTGGCAGCACACGCCAAGGTTTGTGCTGATGCTCAACGAGTCCTGGTTGCAGAAGTGTCTAAGACGAGCCCAGATTTAAACCCACAGTCCCAGAACGAGTGTACCCAGCCAAGCTCGGGCCTCTACCAGCTGAGCCCCTGCCGGGCCAGAAGGAGACTCGCAACGTTGAGCCCCGCTATTCCTGACCAGCCCCATCCAGACCCGGCAGTGTCTGTCTGAGCCCTGTGGAACAGGAAAGGGGGCCATGAGGGAGAATCCCTCAGCAGGACAGGCGCTTACCTTGTACTCTATGTTTCCTTCCTCAGCCTACAAGAGAGAAAGAGAGAGCATTAGCACGCAGGGCTGGAAGAACAAGGCTGCCGCCGCACACGGGACTCAACAATATGGCAACAGAGGTGGAAAGGCAAAGCACCACAGGGCAGGATAAAACCTACCAGGTGTTCCCTTCAGTGTGCCTGGCATTGTAAATGGATAAATTCCCAGTTTATCCAATATTTTAGGATACTGTTTGACATATTAAGTAATATCAGCAGCCATATCACCCTGCAACTCACAACTGGCAACCCACTGAAGCTGAGCAGGTGTGAGCCTGGCCAGTACCTGGATGGGAGACTCCTGGGAAAAACTAAGGTTGCTGCTGGAAGAGGTGTTAGTGGGGCCAGCAGGAGGCGCTCACCCCGCAGTCAATGTGGCTCCTAATGCCCCAGTATAGTGACGGGGACACTATACTGTAAACAGGCGCCGTCCTTCGGATGAGACGTAAAACCGAGGTCCTGACTCTCTGTGGTCATTAAAAATCCCAGGGTGTTTCTCAAAAAGAGTAGGGGTGTAACCAAATTGCTGCCCAAATTTCCCATTGGCCCTTACCAATCATGACCTCCTAATAATCCCCATCTCTGAATTGGCTTCATTACTCTGCTCTCCTCCCCACTGATAGCTGATGTGTGGTGAGCGTTCTGGCGCACTATGGCTGCCGTTGCATCATCCAGGTGGGGCTGCACACTGGTGGTGGTGGAGGGGATCCCCATTACCTGTAAAGCGCTTTGAGTGGAGTGTCCATATAATTGTAAGCAATATATATCATCTAGAAGAGACTGTGTGTTCTGTTTTCGGAATCTATTAGTGGACTCTACTCTCTTCAGTTTAGGATATTGGGTAATAAGGCTTATTATTTCACATTCCCCGATCCATCCATTTTCCCATGCAGTGTATTGTATGGAAATGTATTTCCCAATACAGTGTATTGACAGAAAAGTAAGTAGATGAGGAATCTAACACCTGAATTTCAGGTTCCTCTTCAAACAGAATAGGTCAGTCTGTGAGTTGTTACCAGTCCATAGTATTTCAAACTCCTCTGACACCGCGGCCTCCTCTTCACTCCTGGCAGGCCACTATCCTGGCTTATTTTTAGTGCACCCTGGCTGCCTCTGTGGAAACGCTGGGATCAGGTTACATTCCAGCACGGCACAGCCTGCAGAGTGGCACGCTTACTCGGCGCCGCCCACAGCAAGAAAAGAAAATGTTCAATTCCCAGATGTCTTCAAATCCGCTCTGAAGACAGCAGGGCACACATTCCAGATACACTATTCTGTTTACAGTAACTCCGAACATTTTTGTTCAAGATCTTGTGCTGCACGATGGTATGCCCAACAGCTCCAGGATCCCGAGTTTGGAAATAAGTAAAATCTGCCCGCGTTTTTCCCCCGCTGTTATTTCCACTCCTGTGATGCTGCTCAGATTAATTCATCTGACACAAGTGCAGTTCCTTAAAACTGCAGCAGCTCTGAATATGCTAGAAATGATATTAGCTAACATGACTTCTTCCTGTTTTCAGCTCTGATGGGCTATTTGCTTCCCAGTTATACTGTAACACAGATGAAGTCAGCAGGCAGAGAGGGACTGGGGCCTGTGGAGACAGAGCTCAGTTCCCTCCACTGTGTGATCTGACATACCTGAGGCATCAATGCTGATAGTGTTTCATAGATTAAGTTTCTAAAACTGTACCGAGGCCCAGAAGCTGTTTTGCACTGACGCTCCTCTCTCTCTCTCTCTCTCTCTCTTACTGACTTTATTAGCCTGAGGAGCAGTGAACCTGTCTCTCAGTAATGTTCTATATGTTGTATGTAAATGTCTTAAGTCTTTCAACTTCAATATACAGAACTTTATGCACGGGGACACTATACTGTAAACAGGCGCCGTCCTTCGGATGAGACGTAAAACCGAGGTCCTGACTCTCTGTGGTCGTTAAAAATCCCAGGGCGTTTCTCGAAAAGAGTAGGGGTGTAACCCCGGTGTCCTGGCCAAATTTCCCATTGGCCCTTACCAATCATGGCCTCCAAATAATCCCCATCTATGAACTGGCTTCATTACTCTGCTCTCCTCCCCACTGAGAGCTGGTGTGTGGTGAGTGTTCTGGCGCACTATGGCTGCCGTCACATCGTCCAGGTGGGGCTGCACAGTGGTGATGGTGGAGGGGATCCCCATTACCTGTAAAGCGCTTTGTGTGGAGTGTCCAGAAAGCGCTATATAAGTGTAAGCAATTATTATTATTACGCAGTCTTATATCAGCTAGGTCATTAAGAGTTTGCTTCATACTGCCTGACTAAACTGCTCTTAACATGTGACCGACTTAAGATGAACACACACAGGTGAGAGTGACACTGTGTCAGATTCTCCTTGTATCACTGTGTCAGTGTCTTTTCTTCTGCCTCAGTCCAGATGAATATCAGAAATCAAAATAAATTTGCTAGTGATTAAGAACCCAGCTGGAAAAAAAACAGCAGACACACAGGAGTAATCCGGGACCAGGGCTAAGAACCACAACATTACCATAACGCCAAAGCACAACAACAGACAACTAACAAACTACAAAACGTGATAAACAGCTGTATAGCTATTATTGTAGTATTACAACAGAAAAAAACAACTATATAACACAACAACAACAAGGACACAGAAAACATCTGTCAGCTGACTGTCCACAATCAGACAATCAAACAACCTTCTCTCTTCCGTCCTGTGCCCTGACAGCACTCTCTCCCTCTATTGGTTCACTTAGCGAAAAAAAAATAATAGTAGTTGATACTATGACTACTGTCGTCTTAATGTTCATTCCTAACCACATCTCAGGGCTGTTATTCTGAGTTAACCCCAACCTCACGGGTTTAAAACGCTCAAGCCCAGCCAGCTGCCTTCCTGTTTGTAAATTACATGCATTTGTAACATCGCGGGAGCTCGTATCTGCTCATCCGAAACAGAAAGCAAGTCTGGAACACGAACTGCGGCTCAGCACAAACATGCTGCAGTCCGGACGGGTTCTGACTGGGTCCGAGACCCGGTCTCCGCTCGCTCCGCGGTCTCACCTCCGGGGGCAGGTACGGCGGGTTGTTGCTGGGCTTCGTGCTTCTGCTCGCCCGGTTCTTCGCTTTCTTGCCGTTTTTCGAGGTCGACTTTTTGGACATCATCCCGAACCCGTTCCCCGAACCGGCAGCCAGTCCCTGCGAGCCCGACTTCAAGCCGGAGCCGGTACCGAAGAGCTCCGCCATCCGCGAGTCCATCTTGCGGCCGCGGCCTCTCTCCTCCCCCTCAGATGCGTCGCGGCTCTTTCGACTTCCGAAAACCGGGACAGCGCCGGTAACGCATCTGCTGGGCTACAGAGAGGGAATAAAAACAAAAACACTGCACCCCCTCTGCACCCGAAAACGATACCTCAGCACTGAGCTCACTGAAGCGGATATACGTCAAGGCTGATGACAGAGAGGGAAATATTTTCGATGACGTTCACTGAATATTCATGAGGAACCAAAAGTGGGCTGGGATTTCAATCCAGTCTCTCCTCCTATTGGCTGTGACTCACATCAGAATCCCCGCCCACGGAAGAGGGCATGTCTGCGCTCGACTCTTGCCTGTCTTTGCATCAGCGACGGGTGAGGTTAGAGGTGAAGAATGTCAAATGAAGCCACCAATATTGTTGTCCTCATTGTGAAACTACTCCTAGGTTGCAAATGCCAAAACATGTTTTCTTAGTTCAACAAAAACAAAAACCATGGCCGGCCCAAGCTCCCTGCGGGCACTAGGCAAGGTCTTGGAAAGGGGCCTCCCTTATTCATGATTTGCACAGACATTACTAGTATCAGCTCCCAACACAACCTTGTTTTACTGTTTAGAACCATTAAATAAATTAATTATTTAACTGGAAAACGTACTGTTCAACTTTGAAGAGCACATAATATGTTACAGACAAGAACAAGAAGCATACATTTTACAAAGATAACAGGCCAAGCAAATGGGAGCATCCAAAAAAATGTTCTATAAATCATTCGACTAGATTTTCGGGAGGCAAAATCATCAATTGCATCTTCATGCCATAGTAGTCGACCCACAGCGTGACTGATGCTCATGATGGCCTTGTGCCAAGGCTGACCTCAGGAGTGTTTTAATCATCTTGAGCTCTGAGCAGCTCCTCTCTGCTCCTGCCACTGTCACTGGGAGAGAGACTGCAATCTGAAGGGCTACAGGTTGGGTTCACGATACCCCCATTCATTGAAATACAGCAGAAACCCCAAGGAAAACAAATATGTTTTAACTCTGATCACGTATAAACACTGAACAGTTTTTTGTACTGCGCATTCACCTTCAAGCTTTTGTTTGGCCTAGCAGCACTGATTTTTAGCCAGGTATCCCACACAGCTTGTGTACAATTAGAGAAACATGAATCTGTTAACTTCAAGTAAAACACCTCTCGTAGTCTACATCTTGATCTTGAAAATGTGGTTCGTCTACTATTTGCTACTAACATGGATCTGATAGACTCAAAAGCAAATGAAATCCAAATTACATTATCATGCAAATGATGTATTATTAAAATGATTGGAGCGTACCTCTGTTTTGAGATCGCTTATCCTGCTCTTCTTTTCTGCGCTTCAGAAACTTATTTGGTTATTGGTTATGATTGGTTATTTTTTGAGCGGGCTTCCATTAGGATTATCCACATGGAAATGTTTCCATGGAGATCCTTATCAGTGATCACTGAATATTCATGAGGAACCAAAAGTGGGCTGGGTTCTTAACCCAATCTCTCCTCCTATTGGCTACAACTCAAATCAGAATCCCCGCCCACAGAAGAGGGGATGTCTATGCTTGACTCTTGCCTGTCTTTGCGTCAGCAATGGGTGAGGTTAGAGGTGAAGAATATCAAATGAAGCCAGCAATATTGTTGTCCTCATTGTGAAACTACTCCTAGGTTGCAAACGCCAACATGTTTTCTTAGTTCAACAAAAAAATACTTGCAGGCCCTAGGCAAGGTCTTGGACAGCAGACTCCCCTGATCACGATTTGCACAGACACTACAAGTATCAGCTACAAATACAACACAACAACAGCAGCAACAGAAAGTGCCACACTAGGGAATTTTTCACTCACAAATTGAACATGCTGAGTAAAAAAAATGTTGTGTTGCACATTAAGGGGGATCCCTGATTGCTCTAGACAGTCTCCTAGTTTGCCCGTGCCCACACAACATACTGTAGTGATCTCAGGATCACAGGATCTCATCCAGCTGTGTCTTGGGAGAAGCCAGGCTATCATCTTCAGAAACATGACAGAGTATCCTGTTCCCTACTCTCACAACTCTTTTTGTCATTAGACACCTCAGGATGTTGTCTGTGGAAGTGTAACATTTTTCTTCTTTGAATCGGGGCTGCAGTAGAGCAAATCTCTATCAGGTTCTTTGACTTGGCAATGAAGTACTGAACTGAACCGTAAAGAAATGTCTCCTGTTCTTGGTTTTAAATGCACTCCTACCTAGTTTCCACTTGTGTCCTGTGGTTTGTGTTTCGCTGTTCCACTGGGCTGGAGTTCATTTCAGGATTTTGAATATTTGTATTAGGTATTCTCTGTACAAGCCTAGAAATATTTAGGTCCTTTTGCCCGACAGTGCAGGACATTCCTTTGAGTTCAGGAATGTATGTGGTTACTCTATTCTGGGCTGATTGCAGAGCAACAATTTTATAACACACAGATAACAGTTGTATACAACATGCTAAATTAGGTCTTTCTGGTACATCAAGTCAAGTCAAAGTCAAGTCAAAGTTTATTTATCAAATGCACAACAATACAGCGTGCAGCAGTAGTTGCTGGCAATGAAATGTCTTTTTCTGCGAGCTCACAAAAATCACAAAATTCACAAAAACACAAAAATCACAAAACTGAGGTTACATTTTTGAAATTGAATAAAACTCAATATGAGTAGAGCTGTTATGTTTCCATGGTGTATGCAATATATACATGTAGTGCAGTTATGCTGAATACAGTGAAAACTGTGTGTCCATGTAGCCATTACAGGTGATCTGATAAAGGAGCTGCAGATTGGCTATTTCGCAGTTTTATTGCCTGGAGGTAGAAGCTGTTCCGTAGTCCGTTGGACTTGGACCGAATGCTTTGGTACCGTTTACCAGACAGTAGGAGGGAAAACAGTTTGTGACTGGGATGACTGGGGTCCTTGAGAATGGACCTGGCCTTCTTCAGACATCTAGCTGAGTAGATCTCCTGGATGCTTGGTAGCTCACAGCTGGTGATAAGCTGCGCTGACTTCACCACCCTCTGCAGTACTTTGCGATCCCGGGCGGAGCAGTTCCCATACCAGACAGTGATGCAACCAGTCAGGATGCTCTCAATGGTGCACCTGTAGAAGTTGGCCTGGATATGTGACGGCATGCTGAACTTCTTTAGCCTGCGGAGAAAGAACAGGCGCTGCCGTGCTGTCCTGACCACGGTGTTGGTGTGGTGGGTCCAGGTTAAGTCCTCTGAAATGTTAACTCCCAGGAACTTAAAACTGCTGACCCTCTCCACTGCAGTCCCATTGATGTAAATAGGTGTGTGGTCTCCTCCCTGATGTTTCCTATAGTCCACAATCATCTCCTTTGTCTTACTGATGTTAAGAGAGAGGTTGTTCTCCTGGCACCATGCTGTCAGGGTTTCAACCTCCTCCCTGTATGCATTGTACAATTTCGACAAAAAAAACCTTGATACAAATTAATTTTGTCTTAAGGTGTGTTCTGTATCTTAGTAAGATCACTTTATTAGCCATATAAAGTTTCTTGCATTAGGAATTCATCTTTCACAAACCCCAGCCTGCTCTCCATGAGACACACAGACAGGGAGAGAAGCTTGGGGTCAGAGTGCAGGGTCAGCCATTTATACGGCGCCCCTGGAGCAGCTGGGGTGAAGGGTCTTGCTCAGGGGCCCAACGGAGTAGGATTCCTCTGCCAGCCACGGGACTTGAACCAGCAACCTTCCAGCCACAGGCGCAGATCCTGAGCCACAGAGCCACCACTCCGCCCTGTACATTTGCTGCACTACGTGTCTTAACACTGAGGATATCCATAAGCATAACTGGTAATATTGAGATTTACTCTTCTGCTCTCTATGTCTGCATGACAATTGTGGAGTCCTGATGACTAGTAAAGACAGTGAAAACGTTGACTGTGTGCGCCCAGAGAAATTAAAGTATTAAAGGTGGACAGTGTCTCAGACAGTGGAAGACTGCTGCCGCCTTGTGGTCAGGCGTGAGATAGACCTGAAGACCAGCGGCATGACATCTTTATTCGTGAAAGATAAGAAAGATGAAGTCCACAGCGGCTCGTCGATTGGAGCTCAGCCCGGTTTCCAGCGAGTTAAGCGGACGAGAGAGCACGTGACTCCCCTCCGTGTAGGAATTATCCCCCAACTTATTATTACACAACTGGGTGAACTGGAGCAAATGGGGTACAGTATCTCACTCAAGGCACACCAGCAGCGCCTGCAGCAGGGACTCGAACCCGCAACCTGCCGCTGTTGTGTTCAAACCCAATAGGTTATACCGCTCCCTTATTCAAGATTCAAGAAGAGCGAGCAGAAAATAAAACAATCTTAATAATAAAGCCGCACGCCGAGGTGACCAGGCGTCAGGAATGTTTTTTACATTTTACCTTTCAGCGGCATCCGGGGCTACGGCACTTTTCGACAGAGGGCAATGAGATCTTATTTGTGTGCCAGAGTAATTAAGGAAGTGTACTGTACAGTCTAGGCGGTGTCCGACATTAAGACGTCGGCGTATGCCTCAGCAGCTGGACTGCCGCTGGTGCAGCTGCGCAGACTGTAGGGCTCGGCAGTCCGTCTGACGTACAGGAAGTGACGCGTTTTTAAAAACCTGAAAGAGATTTAAAAAATAACAATACAAAACCAAATCAAATATACGATTAAAATTAAGAGCGCACGGCACGGCCGGGGCTGAGTTTTGCGCTGGGGCTGTGAGGAGCCCCGTGCTGTCAGACCCGACTTCCTGCGGGCTCCCGTGATGCCGCAGCCGCGGCGGCGGATTCAAACCGAGCCGGGGCTGAGGCTGAGGATGGCGGAGCAGCGGCGGCCGGGCAGCCCGGTGACGGTGTACCGGGACCCGGAGCCCCTGGACCAGAGGATGGCGGTGCTGGACATCGGTGCGGCAGTTACGTCGGAAAACACAGACGTCTCCTTGCCTGGCAAGACGGGAGCGGGCGGCCGCGGCGAGGAGGAGAAGGAGAACCGGCTTCCCGGGCCGGGCCAGGCCGCAGGTGCGCTCGGCGGTGCCGCCCCGGCTGGACAGGGGCCTCCGCTGGCCCAGACACCTCGCGTGTCCTGTATCAGGAATAGGAATCCAGCTAGATTAATAGTAATCATTTAATTGGGTTAAGAAGTTCATTTCCGAAAGAACTACATAAGCATATTAAATATTTTACTACTTTAAACATGTTTGTGGTTTGTGTGGGCATTCAGTATACAGACCTACGTTTTTGTGTACTGTAGCCTAGACGGCTGTACTTTTGAGATTAAATTTGTCATTAAAACGCTCCTGACAGTTTGGTCTAGGCGTCACTGATTGCCCGCACTAGAGAATAGGTGGGTGTTGTTGTCCAACTGTCTGATGTTTCACACGTGGGAGCTCTTTAGGATGAATAATTTACAGCTTTTCAGACCTGGGCGAGCTGAAGCCCCCAGGTGTGTATTTCCAGCACAAATCAAGTTCTGGTTGAGCTGATCTGGAATGGTCTTCCAGGTTAGTGTGGGTTACTGAGCTCCTGTGTTTTACAACAGTGTAGGACTGTCCAGTGTTGTTTTCCTCCTCTGTGCATGTGGTGTAGAAAATTAAATCCCTGACAGGAGGATTTTCCGCTGTGATTTCCTTTCAGTTTTAGTGGAAGTCGACACTGCGACTGGGGGGTCAGCCGGCTGCCCTCGGTGTGTGGACGCCCCGGCCAGAGGCTCTGGGCCTCGCGCGCAGGCGGAGGACGGCCGTGTGTGCGTGGTGTTCCGCGGTGCCGTTGCCCACACCAGCTGCTGCAGGTTTGCCTGCGAGCTGCTCAAGTTCGTGCTGTACGAGCGCCAGCAGCTGCCCGCGCCCTACGACCAGCTCCTGCTGCTGCAGGAGGCGACAGCGCCGGCGGGCCGCCAGGTGAGCTGGGCGCCCGCACTCCTGTGGGCACGGACACGCGGGCCTGGCTCGCTATCGGGACTCCGGGCGGTGCACGGAGCAAGAGTACAGGAAGCGCCGCTCAGGTCTGACCTCTGCCCTTCCTCTGCAGGGCGCCCTCCGCAGGCCCATGAAGACGGGCGGCCTGGACGGCCGGCGCTGTCAACAGACGCTGCGGGAGCTGAAGGAGGTGCTGCAGAACCTGGAGGTGCTGTTCTCCCTCACCCTGGTGCCCCGCGTGCTGCTGCTCCTGGGGGGCAACGTCATGGCGCCCAAGGAGCTGTTCGAGATCGATCTGGAGGCCCTGGTCCTGGGCGAGGAGGCTGGCAGCCTGGGCACGGCCGCATGCCTGCGTCAGCTTTTCCACACCCTCTTCGTGGCGGACGTCCTGTTCAAGCCGCAGCCCAGGAGCCTGGTGGCCACCACGGTCATGGTGCTGGGCCACCGGGACTGCGGCGTGGGCTGGTTCCGGCCCAGGCAGGACTACACGGTGCCCACCAGGGCGAAGAGGCAGGTGATCGCTCTGTCCTCCGACACGCACCCCCCCACCCCCGCCCAGGGCGAACAGCGGGACTGGGAGGATTATATCTGGTTCCAGGCGCCTGTGGTCATCAAGGGGTTTTGCAAATGAGAGACAATGGGGTGAGAGCCAGACGAGATACGCGTTACACTAAGCGATGTGGCAAAATAAAGTTGGGCATGAGTCAGCATGGGACTGTGGGGGTTATCCGCACAGGGAGAAAGCCCCCCTTTCCTGCTTTTTACCTCTGCGGAGCCTCCTCATGGTCAGTGCGGGAGGCCATCGGTGCTGTTTTTTTAACTTGTAAGTTGTGTGGATGTCTTTCAATTCTAATGTAAATTCGTTTAAAGTATTAAAGTTTTAAAGAATGCAGCACAGGAAGTGAGATTTTCCTTCCCTAATGATGTGGAAATTCATTGAAGGTTACAGCAGCAGCCGTCAGTTTCATTGCTGTTGGAAGCTTTTTATTGTGGAGAAGGAGTAGACCTGATGGTTTTTCCATGGGCCTTCTCTAAAGTTTAGATTAAATCTGCTGTAAAGTGCCTTTCTGAAGAGCTGCAGTTTAGTGTGTTGTCAGATTGTGTTAAACTCTTAATCTAAACATCATGTCACCTTTCACAATTAGTGCTAATTTAGAATCCCCTTCAGCAGTATCACAAGCCCATTGTGGAGAACCCAGTCTATCAGGTTTAGATGCCTCATACAATCTCATTGATCTGAACTAACAAAGCCAATTAGTGGTCAGTAAGTAACAGATCTCAAAATCAGAACATGCAGCAGTGCTCCAGGACCAGGCCAGCAGGATCCTCCTCTTAATTTTTTTCAATTTTCTCCACTTTCTTTGCGAACTCGCGGAAGTCGTCGGTAAGCAGCTCTGGCTCCTCGAAGGCGGCGAAGTGCCCCCCCCGGGGCATGTAGGAGTAGGAGACGATGTTCTTGTAGCGCCACCTTGCCCAGGACCGCGGGCAGTGCAGGAGCTCGTGGGGAAAGGCCGCCAGGCCGGTGGGAACGTACACGCCCACCCTGCCAAAACACGCAGGCCAGGGACGGTGTTAAAACAGGCCTTGATTTTAGCATCAGACCCACTGCTGTCTCCCCAGCACTGCAGCTCCCTGCTAGAGCTGTTCCACACCTGTTTAACCCAGACGAGCACCGTGGCCAGGAGCCCTACTGAATACCTGGACAGAGGCGGAAGTCAGACATGACCCACTAGTCTGCCTCAACCTGCCTCAGCCTCTACCCAGTGAGGCCCTGCCGGGAGCCTGCACAGCGCCAACAGGAGAGGGAAGTAACAGCTTCCCTGCGCTGTTATGAAGGTTTTGAAGTTGCATCCTCCAAGCATGATTTATCTAATTGGGAACCAAAGGGAGAGGAGGCCAGAAACTGAAAGGAGTAACCCTGTAAAGACCCCTTGTTCAGGGTGTCCAGGAAAGTGATCTCACCTGGCATCCACCCTCTTGTGAATGTTCTCCTTCAGGTTCTCTTTGTAAAACCGCATCGAAGGCACAATGGAGCCTGTGGTCCAATACAACATGACGTTCGTCAAGAGATCATCGAGGAAAAACTTCCTGGAAGAAAAGGCGGATCTCCTGTGAACAAACCACCTCGTGTCCTGCTGCTGTCCCCGCCGGGTCACACAGCTCTTGAAACTCGTTCCTAAGCAGAGGCGGGTCCCGGAGCAACTGCAGTATTTCCAGTGCTGGTTTATACCTGCTGCACACAGCACTGGTCCCCAAGGTCTTAGCTCTACCAGTTCTGTGCTCTTAGCATTTTGAAAACAAATTATTAAAATGTTCAAATATACATTAATTTCACAGTCTATGTAGAGAGAGGTCAGCATTTTATTTATTCCAGTCCCTGGAGGGGGTTTTGGGAGCAGCAAGAGGTTCTTACCTCTCCAGCCCCCCGTCCTCCAGGCCTCTGTGCTGGAAGTCTGTCCAGGTGGAGAACTTCTCCAGGATGTAGGCAGCCAGGCCCACAGGGGAGTCGTTCAGCCCACAGCCTGCAGGGGGGAGACACAGCCCCTCTGAGCTCTGGTGAGTAGCAGACCAGCTGCATTTCAGAGCCCAGTGTTCTCCCAGATCATTTTCATCCCAGTTTAACATTAACTGGGCTAATATCGGCTGACTGCTCACGTTCTTCATTTCCAGATTTTTAATTCCCCTATTTTAATTTACATTTTTATACAGCAGACGTGAGGCCTTTTCTAATTCAGTTAATCAAAGTAAGATATAAAACAGGTGTTTTGATGTAGTGAAAAGTTTTGGATTTGTCTTTTCCTGAATATGGGTTTTACCTGTTTATTCATGGTCCTACTTCTATGTGTTCTCATACAGTAGGTGCTCAGAGTTGTCTATTGTCTACAAACAAGTTTTTTTAAAATAAAGTTTAAATAATCAAATTAAGCACTTGCATTTTAACCATGTGTGAAAACCCTCACAGTTCCATCCACACCATTGATCATAAAGAAGCAGTGCAATCAGAGCTATCTCCCCCTTACATATAAATTGACACAACATACTTTACAATACAGCTCTGTAGCTCATCTGCAGAAGAAACTGCAGTCAGAGGTTCACCCAGCAGTTGGGCTCCCGGTTCAACTGGCTCCAGCTGTGCGCTGCTACACTCACCTGCGCTGTCTGGCTTGGTGGCCTGGATGTGCAGGTACCCTGACTCCCTCAGGATCTCATACACATTCCTCTCCATGTAGGGGAAGAGCCGCCTGACGTCCTCTCGGGTGAGCCCCACCAGGAATGGCAGGTAGGGCCCCACCAGCAGGGAAAGGAGCATCCCCAGCCCCCCCCGCGTCACAGAGAACATGTTGAGGTGGAGCCCCTTCACGCACCTGGGGGAACACGCAGAGCATCTCCTGACCTGATTTGCTCACCTTCCAACTTCCTGATCTCCTGACCTCCTTCTCCCCTCCCCTTCCGTCTTCCTGATCTCCTGACCTCCTCGTCCCATCACCTCCTGACTTCCTGATCTCCTGAACTCATGATCTCCTAACCTCCTCACCTTCTGACGTCCTCAGATGCTGGCTCACCAGGATGAACTCAGACTTTAACCACTGAAAAGCCTAATTTCAGAACTCAAGATGCATCTCAAAACTCAAAACCTCTTCCTTGAGACTGATTAAATCAGGGTCCTTGTCTCAGAGGGCCAGACTATCTGCAGGTTTTCTTTCTTTTAAAAATGCTGCATCAAAAGAGCTGGGAGAAGTTGTTAAAATCATCCAGATAGTCCAGCAGCAAGCTGATTTAGCACATTAGCTACCAAATTGAAATGAAATTCTGCAGACAGCCTGGCCCTTCAACATGAGGACTGGACACCCTTGGTGCCGCCCCAGGGCTGTGTAAAGGTGGGCTCTTACTCAGGCTTCATCTGGGCCATGTTGGTGGTGATCAGGGACCCCCAGTCCCCCCCCTGCAGGTAGAAGTCAGTGAAGCCCAGCCGCTCCATGAGCTTGAGGAAGACCCGGGCTGCAGCCAGCGAGTCAAAGCCTGGAAACAGCAGTGGGGACACACTGTTAGAGACAGGAATACACAAGGCAGACATTTATATTTTTAAATTGCAGCAATATTCTGGATTCCCAAAATAAATGGATTACTCAGTTTTGGATTACTCTGCTAAAACTGACTCCGGCTTTACAAGAGCAGCTGGCCTCCGTCTCTGCACATCTCTCACCCTGCTTGTGGGGGGCTTCGGAGTAGCCATAGCCAGGGATGGACGGGCAGATGACCTCGAAGACCAGGCCGTCCCGGGGCTGTGTGAGCAGGGGCAGGACCCTGTAGAACTCGTAGAAGGAGCCTGGCCAGCCGTGGACCAGCATCAGGGGTCTGAGGGTGCAGCCCTGCGGGACTGTGGCAGGGCGCACATGGATGAAGTGCACATCCAGGCCTGAGCGGCAAAGAGACTGGCATCACGTCACCTGCTGCACAATGCCCAATACACACACCCCGCCCCCACACACCCTCCGCACACATCCTGCACACACACACACACCCTCCGCATACTCTCCACACAAACCCCACACACACACACACAAGATTTAATTCCCAGAACTATTTACAGGTTGGTGGGAGCTCATGAAACTTCTGGTTTGGCAGTGGAGATTCTCATTGTTGTGAATTTGTTTCATGTCCTACAGTTAAAGAGACACTAATAAAACTTCATTTGCCTCAGCAGTATGGCTCACCAGAGTCTTACCTTCGATTCTGGTTTTGAAGTGGGGGTATTTGTTGAGGACTTTTATTTGCTTTTTCCAGTCAAACTGGTTCCTCCAGTAAGAAACCACCTTCTGCAGGTAAGTGAGATTGAAGCCATAATGGAAGCAGCTGTTCTCCAGGGGCACACTGAACCTCATCTGATCAATACGCCTGTGAAGATCCTGACAGAGACACCACAACCAACACATCAGGAATCAGTGGAGGCTGCATATTCTCACTCTCTCCCTCACACACCTCAAGAGGATCCATAATTGTGTTCTTCTTCTTTTACTTTTCAGTGTGGAGTTAATGAAGTCAGTGGGCATTCTCTTACCTCAAGTATTCTAGCTGAAAGCAGGACAGGGCTTATAAATTGCCTGGTGTTGATATGTTTACCACCCCTCAGCTGCATAAAAACTTTTAAAGTGTACAATTTTTCAACTCCATTCAGTTTCACATACACTTTTTTAATCCTTCACATCCTATCAAGACATAAAAGTCTGGTCAGTTGAAAAATCTCCATCTGTGTACTCTGAATCTGGGCTTTTAGTCAGGCAGGCCTGCAGTGTAATGTCCAAAGGCACCAGACTGCAGAGACCTCAGCTTAGTTCTCCTTTACATGAATAAAAAAAAATGCTTTTATGAGTTACACCGCACATAATAAAATGTTTTTTTCACTGAACTCTTTGATTTGTAACTGAATCATTATTATCGAATTAATCATTCATTATTCTATGAATGTATCTCACTTTATTATCTTTGCCAAATCTATGCACTGTGTGTGGAAAACAATCATTAACCAACCGAACAGCATCAGGATATTCCACGTGGGTGCAGAGACCTGTTAGCAGCCTATACCTATTCTGCTGTAACAAAGAAATTCTTTATATTTTCTATTAACCAAAGCCTTTCTACAGTATTATGGCAATTGCTTCTATTTTTTCCTTCAGTCCATAAAAGTTTAAAGCACAGACTATTACAAAAGAGACCTGGAATGCGGCACCACTCTTGGGAGTGGACACACGTCCAGCAAGCCTGGTGTTACCTCGATTTCTGTGTCCGAAGTCGTAATGACGAAAGGCCGAATCTCCTGGTCCTCCACAGCCGGCCTGTCCCCAGCCCCCCACCAGCCCTCCCCCACTGGCAGGGTCCTCGCTCTCCTGCGGCAGGCCAGGTACCCCACCAGCAGCCCCCCGACACCCACCGCCGTGGACACCGCCAGGAGCCGCAGGCCAGGCGCCTCCAGGGAGCAGGCAAGAGCCTGGCTGCAGGACAGGAGGCATTGCTTTACCCAGAGGGTGGTGGGGGTGTGGAACAAGCTGCCAAGCTATGTTGCTGAAGCAGATATCCTGGCTTCTCTCAAGACACAGCAAGATGTGCTCCTCCAGTCAGGACAGGAGGCACTGCTGTACACAATGGGGTGTGGGAGTGTGGAACAAGCTGCCCAGCCAGCCAGCAGATACCATGGCTTCTGTCAGGACATAGCTGAATGAGCTCCTGGGATCAATTAACTAATAATTACCAAAAGGACAAAATGTTTGTAAACTTTCTTAAAATTCTTGAAAACTTATTTTTCTAAATTGCACTTCAGGTTGCCATTTTTGTTCTCCGAGTTACTACCATTAGAATTGTTAAGTGACTCAGACAACAGATGTATGGCCATTTGCAGTTTTACTGTGCAAATTAAGGTGATGATAATATTGATATACAGTTTAAGATGAAAAGGGAATGTAAAAAATGTGTAACTGCAGTACAAATAATTAAAGAAAACAATAACCTCCTTATGTCACCAGGACAAGTGGTTATAAGTAAACAGAAAGAAGGATAACATTCTCTTTTAATTTTAACTTTAATAAATGCTCTCTGCTGAGAGCTCACACCAGAAGAAGGCTCCATGGCCGAAACGCTGTGTTTTCTTTCTTCTTTTAAACCTATTACTTGTTCTTCTGCAGCCTACGCATGCTGACGCAGCTCCCCACCTGAACCTCAACAGCCTACACCTGCTGCGACCCACTATGCCTTCCTCCAAATCTTCTTCTAGATCTCTTCTTCATTCCTTCTCTTCCTCCCTGAGCCACTTGCCCGCTTCTCTCACTAAACCAGCATTCCGTCTCTTCACAGCGATCTGTTCCAAGACCAGGCTTTCTAACCACCTCCTATTCCTTTACAGATGTCGTCGACATAATATCATCCCTAAAGGATTTTGCCTGAAATGTAATACCTTTTATTTTGACTCTGATACCACCCAGAGTAACACTCAGAGACTTCTAAAACAATTTTCTAGGAAACTGATGCTTTCTACCATTTTCTCCCTCAAAACAGATGATCCTTTCCAATAACAACAACAAAGAGGCTAAGGAATTTCTACGGCAGACAGCTCCACATCATCTTCCCAGCTAACACCTGAAGAAGGCTCCACACTGACCTTTCTTCTTTTTTTTCAGCATGGAATAAACCTGTTACTTGTTCCTTTGCATCCTCGTATAACGTTCAACAAAAATATATTTGAATGTGATACTAAAATTAATCCATCCACCCAGAGCCGGGTTTTGGTGTTCATAGGCCCTAGGTACTTTCACTCCGAAATGTGCAAGAAGAGGGGTAAACTATTTAAACCGATTTCGATTTTTAAGAACTTTATTTTCTTTTCACAAAAAAATACAGGGCATCACATATTAGAATTGATTGATGGAGGGGAGTCGAGCTACCAATCACTTCGAGACTTCCAGTTTCTAGAACAGCCGCTAGAGAGCGTATGATTATTGATTTAGAGCACCTAGAGTCGATCGCAAGCATGTTGTTTCAGCTCGTTTTTTGTCAGTCACTAATGTTTCCCTCCTTCATAGGCCCTAGGCCCTGTGCCTAGAGTGCCCAATGGGAAATCCAGCTCGGCATCCACCCATTTTCTAACCGCTTCTTCTAACAAGAGTCGCGGAGGAGCTGGAGCTTCTCCCGGCAAGCAACGGGCGCAGGGCAGGTACAGCTACAATCGGCGTTTCTTGTGTCGGCGCTGCCGCCCATTTGGAACAAGTAGCCGTTCATTTTATACAAATATACTGCACGAACTGTGATATCTACATGACACAATGACTTCTAACAAGGGCGTTTTCGACAAGTTGTGGAAAAGGATTAGTTAATCGTTTCAAAATTAGGAAAACTTTCAGAATAATGAAGGGGAATCTTATTTTAATTCCGTCTTGACCCTACATCGACGGATTTTTAAAGCTACATTGCTGTAATTGAACTAAACAAATATGGTAGAAAAAAGCGTATAAAATACAATTTGAATATTTTACACACAAATATACAGTGACTTCGGTGCAATTTGTACACTTTTTGTTTTTACTCACTAGGCGGCTTCCAGAGATTGCATATCAGGATCCGTAGAGTACAAGACGAAGCACACCTGAAGGACTCGGATTGTAAACCTGAGTCAACACTCTGCAGCGCACTGGGTAGTTTGTGTCGACGCTTTAAAACACACGACCTTAGTTCAGAAGTTGGAGGCTCGTCACTGCCACCGTGTGGAGAAGTAAGAGTGCAACTATTTTGCTGTTAACGTACTGATCTCAGTGTTGAGTTAACCTGTCGACTCAATTTTTTAATAATGTAATGAGGACTTTAAGAGACAATAAGAGTAAAACCACTCAAATGAACTTCATCCATAAAACACTTTATTGATGCATCAGCAGATGAATGGGAGGAATCCTGCAAGATCTAGCAGCTTTTGAAGACAGCGGATTGTTTCAATTAAAATTTGTATTCCCCAATAAAATCTCATTTTGAATATTCAGTGAAAGAAAATGTAAAGTCTAGCTGCATTCCCCACTATAGACTTTGAAAAGGAAACAACATCAGTGGCATCTGTAAGGTCATACAGCCATTACAGGTGGTAAGAAAACTGCTCGCTACCTGTGTCAAGCACAGATCAAACACTTCAGTGCGTTCTTCTGCATGCCCACTCCGTGTCTTGTGCAGGATTATAAAGGCCAGATTTAAAACGGGACGAGTCCTGGGCTCCACCCTTCCAAACCGTCTGCTGAAGTTCGGTCTATTCCTGGCACTGGTCTTCCAGGAGGTGGCTGGGGACGCTGGAGTTCGGCACGGCCAACACAACAAACCTACACACCACGGTCTGAAAGGGAACAGAGAGGAACCTCGGATGTCAGGTTCTCCCCAGTAGAAGGAGAAAGCAGCAGCAGTAGTAGTATCGTGGGAGTTGCTCTTCTATCCTAACTGAAAGGGATAAACATCGAGACACTTTGAATCAGGCCTTCGAAGGCGGAGGTTTGGAATAGCTTTACTCCAGACACAAAGCTTTAGCTTGGTTTCACCCTTCCTGTGAAAACCACCCAGCGTCCTCAGTGCTCAGATAACACCCTGAGCAAGGCCATTGGCATCGACAGGCTCTCCTAACGCACCACCGCAAATCCTGTTCAGGTGTTACTATCAGACAGGAATAAGAGCCTGTAAATCCTGAATACATACTGAAGGAAGAGATGGATAGAGAACTTTATTAAGTGAAATAGGTTCTACTTTACTTGAAACTGAATTTTCAATGCATTGTATCTTTAATTGGGAAAAATAGCCATAGTGGGCACGCTCTATGTTTATCTTCAGTCGATAGCAAGAGAACTGTTGACTCAATACATAGTCTGGTAGCTTCTGGATTCCGGGTAACTGAACACAACTGTGGCTGCGACTGTATGAGACGTCATCGTACCTTGGCGTCTGCTCCGCTCTGCAGGGCGCAGCCCGATGGGTTCAAGCCCTGCTCGTTCCTGCACACGGTCCTGCCCACTTCTGCTGTCAGGAAGTACTCCACTCGAGATGGGGGAAACATCTGCACCAAGAACACAGACGTCTGCTTTAAACCTGCAGCCACACAGGCGTGTAGTCTGAATGAGATCCTATTGTAACACAGTAATGCCAGTAATCTTGATCACTGGGAGCAGGGGGTTCATTCAAAGTGAAAGTGACAGTGTAGAATTTAACACCCTTGACATCTCTCTGTAATATTCCTCAACATCAGCACACATTCCTTACAGACTCCTGGAACCACACCATGGGGCTCCTTCAGGAATTCTGCTGTAAGGACAGGAAAGGGACACTTGTGGATTTTCGGGAGTCGGTAAGGATCTGGGCCTTTTTGTCAAATCTACTGTGATTTGTTTGCTTGCAGAAGCTGATCTGTTTTCTAGCAGGTCGAGAGTGCATGACGGCTTGTTTTCTGCGCTATCAGGAGGAAATCAGGCCTTACCCAGAGGACTGCAGGCCAACTGAGAACAGAACACTTTACCTCAAAGCTGGCCGACTCGATCCTGATGATTCGGAAGGCGTACTCGTTCTTGGAGAGCTCGTTGTGAACCTGCATTGCGAAGTCCGCCGCATGGCGCGCCCCTGGGTCACTGGTGCTGATGGGCTCCGGCGCGGCGCTCACCGAGAGGGTCGCCACGACGATGGGGAGCAGGAAGCGCAGAAGTCCGCTCATCGTTCCACTGAGGCTGCAGGAACAAGGTGCAGGTCTGCGCAGAGGTCCGCAGTATTTAAGGATGTCTTATCACAGAACAAACTCTTCAGATTCTAATCAAGAGATAGGTAAACATGATCTCAGCACTTTCTAACAATAGGGTGCCACAAAAGCCACTTAATGGAAATTAAAAACACATTACCAGCAAATATTATCATCGATTTTTGGAACACATTTCTCTACCATTTTGCAATACTTTATTTGCAGATTGTATCAGACAAGGGGCTTGAAATGGCTTCAATTTGTTTTGTGATGAAATTAACAAATATTACCTCATAATGCAAATACTTGCAACCTTTTGAAGCATGCTACAGAGGGGAATAGAGAGGAAAGAAGAAAAAGACTATTCACATCTTCTAATGCAGTCGAAAAAAACTCTTTATGTACTTTGCTGTCGCTTGTATAGAGTAAAGCACAGCTCCCCACAGTATGGTCCTTCAGACCAGTAAGAGCTACTGTCTAAACACTGCCTGGCTACGTTTCGTCTCGAAAAGGAGTCAGTACTGTCTTTTTTGCACTCTGATATTTTATATCACCACATTACTGTATCTTATTAAAATCTCTGTCCTCCAGACTGACCACAGTGTGACAGGTTCTCTTTACAATAGCCAGCTGAGGATTAGACTTTGTCCTCTCCATTCAGCACATTACACAGGAGGTCTGGCAGAAGGACAAAAAACAAGCACATGTAAAAGGAACACATACTGGTTATCTAAGAAGAGTATTTACGTACATCTTCATTTTCTTTATCTGGGATATTATCTATGGGAATCTGATTCTTTGATGTTGCTTATTTGTTGCCTTTATTATGATCTTCTTTTCACTAATAATAATGATTCCATTCAAAATATGTTTCTGAAAAGATTTCTTTAACCTAATATTCCAAGATCGTGAGTCAAGAGTATCTGAGGTACAATCCTTCAGGGTTCAGTCTGTTGCCCTCAGTCACTTTCTGATTGATTACTAGACTGATCAATGTTCTGATTCGGCACACGGCAGCTGGAATTGAGTGTGGGTGGCAGGTCCCTGCAGCTTTCCTAGCCCCAGACTGGAAACCCCAGTGACCAGTAGTTAGGAAACGAGGAGGAAATTAGACAAGATAAGAAAACAGGCAGCAGAAAATCCCTTTTAAAAACACTGCTCCAACCCCGGAACAGCACTGATTGCTGTACTGCTCAGGGACTGCATCCTGGAAAGCCATGCAAATGTGAAGAAAATAGTTAAGCCCCCTTACCAGCCATCCTGATGCTTAAAAAACATGGATTCCTGTTAAGTTGACATCTGTAGTGTACATCTATGTCAGCACTGCTGCCAGCTGCTGCACTTCCTGCTAGCAGCACATCCTGCTTCCTGGTCACCTGACACTCCTCTTTCCACACAGGGCCCTTCCCTGAGATGGCCTGCAAAGTTCCTGCTAGGAAATAGGCAGGAATTCAGGCCAGAGCCCTCACTACCTCTGAGACGCTGGATGTTAAAAAAAATGTCCTGCAGTTATTTCAGCATGGAACTTAAAACATGAAGGGGCACCGATATCAGATTTAATTGAAACATAATACACCTAAACATCACATCGGCATCACATCACTTTCAGTAGCTGTTTTTGTCCAATCCCAGGAAGCATTGGGCACAAGGTGGGATACACCCTGGATGGGACTCCAGTCCAATGCAGAGCTCACTCAAGTAAATATGCACACACTCACATCAGGGCCAGTGTTAATTAACCTACCAATTAACCTACCAGCACCTCTTTTGACTGTGGGAGGACAAAAGAGCACCTGCTCTTAGGAGGAAACCCATGTGAACACAGGGAGAATGTGCAAACGTCGTGCAGATATTACCCCAGTAATTGAACCCAGGGCCTCAGCTTTGTGAGGCAGCAATACTTACACTGTGCCACCCTCCCAAATACCATTATTCTAATTACGTTGCCACCACAACATGAACACGGTACGTTTGAGTTTCTAATACTTTAATTTCAAACATAGAGAACTGAATGTTTCTTGATTAAATACATTGATCTCCAGAATTTAAGATGATAAAACAGATAAGGCAGTTATACTTCTGAACTCTGTTGGCATGAACTAACAGCTAAACCCAGAGGGAGCAGCTGCTCCCTGCTAAAAAGAGAATGTAGAACATGTACATTTGGATGGAAATAATATTTTGAATAAGAGTGGGCTCTCTTGGTCCGAAAAATAATGTCATGGCTGCTGCCCTGCAAGGAATAAACTAATTATGTTGGGTTCACCAAGGTCTTAAGAAAGAAACGCTGTTGTAACAGTTTAGCAAATTACATGGTTTGATGTGACTGTCTCACCAGCTCTGCTTGAGAGTGACAACACGGAGCAGACTACCTGCCTGACATTCCAATCTATTTATTTCTTATGGAAGATAAAGACTCTAAAACCGTCCTGTCTCGATTACAGACTCTGTCTAACACTCAGTCTCAGAGTGCATCATAGTTAAGGCCTGCTGGTAGTCCTCTGCTCTTCACCAGTATATCACTGTCTCTTGCCCAGTACTCTCATTATTTGTGCTTCTGGAGATCCTCTGGTCTGGCTTCTGCTTACTCTGTTATTTGCCTGCAGTCTGGGACTTAAAGACACGTCTCGAAGCCCTGCCAGGGGAGAGCAGAGGGAGGCACCTGTGACTGTGGCACTGCATTGCAGCTCAGGCACAGAGATTAGAGATTAGAGATTAAAGAAAGTCTGTACAGCCAGAAGGTCTGATTAATTTTCCAACTAGTGCCCATGGCTTCAAAAACAGAACTTTCTGTCAGGTATGGAGCAGTAAGTAGAATGGCTTTAGTACAATGTGACAGAAGCCCCCGATGATGCCTCATCCATTTCAGAAACAAAGCATTTCAGATCCTGCATTTCAAGTTGTTGGTTTTAAAACTTGGAAGAAAGCAAATGAAAGATGCCAGGAACACTGACCGAAGCGAGAGTGCTATCTATCTCCCATTGCTGAAAGGAAGGATAAACAGGTTTGTAAAACTAGGAGTGTTGCATATCGGCTTGACAATCAGGACAAAAACGACTAAGGAAAGAACGACTGAGGAAACATACTGATTTCTGATTAAGAAACTCTCTAGATTCCTCAATACTGTGGGGGCTCCGTGATAGCCACAGTGCTGAGTCATGCAGAAAACTTGACCTAGAGTATTTGTGGCCACTCATTTGAGTCACGGTATAATGGCAACAGTCAGTCAATTTTAGACAGCTTTCCTGCATTTCTGCCACCTCCTGTTCACTTCTACTGAAGCTCTGCTGTCTGGGCCCAACCAGACACTATAAAGACACTATTCCAGCAACTGTGACCCCAGGAACAAGGGGACATCGGAAACACAACATGGCTGGGCAGCTTGTTCCATGCTCACACAACCCTTTGAGTAACAAAGTGCCTCCAGCTCGGTTTAAAATGCACTCCTACACAGTTTCCACTATTGCCCTCTGGTTCACTTTTCAACAGATTCATCTGAAGGGTAAATTCATCACAGGCTAGAAGGCAGCAGCCCACACAACAATGCTTTAAGTGAAACTTTAAGACATGACCTAAAAAGAACGTACCTGCCAAGAAAGAATTGCCAATACAGGTAAGAAAGATATTACAGGAGAGTGTGGCAGAGAATGGCACAAAACACTCAACCCAACCTGGAGGGCAGCTTGTACTGCACAGCTGCCCCCTGCGGAGTCCAGCAAGCAGATCCCAGGTGCAGCTCCTGCAGCTGCAAGACTGCATCAGGGACCCTTTCCCTTCCACAGGCTGCTGCTATATTATATTATAATAATAATTCCTTACACTTGTATAGCACGTTTCTGGACACTCCACTCAAAGCGCTTCACAAATAATGGGGACTCTCCTCCACCACCTGGATGGCGCCAGATAGCGCCAGTTTGCTCCCCACACACCAGGCCAGCGGAGAAACACCCTGGGATTTTTAAAGACCAACGAGAGTCAGGAGCTTGGTTTCATGTCTCAGTCGAAGAATGGTGCCTTTTTACAGTATAGTGTCCCCATCACTATACTGGGGCATTAGGAGCCACAGACCACCCCCTACTGGCCCCACTATCACCTCTACCAGCAGCAACCTTAGTTTTTCCCAGGTCTCCCATCCAGGTACTGACCAGGCTCACACCTGCTGAGCTCCAGTGGGCTGCCAGCTGTGAGTTGCAGGGTGACGTGGCTGCTGGCTGGTTTTGGAAATCAAAGTCCATGAACAAAACACAAGAGAATTTTTAAGTCGGTTTGTCAACATTTTTCTCACGGGAAAATCCAAGAGCAAGTTTCAGAAAAGGGATATTAACCGTTGGCTCACATGTGACCATCAGTATCACTCCATCAGCCTGGAGTGGAGCATTAATACCCCAGCTTGGTCCTGACTAATATTTGCTCTGCTGGCTCTGTCTGGAGATCCGGCACAAAGGCCGATTAACCGATTAAGGCCGATCCTGATTATCTGAGTTGGACGACAGAGCCTCAGCGCGCAGAGGAGTCAAGGTCAAAGGGCTTAACTGCACACCCTGTCTCTGTCCTCACAGGCCTGCGTGGACTTCGTGGGGTCTGATTCAGATAAGAAGCTCCACAAACATGACAGCACATTCACAGACAATCTGTGCAGCCGAGCGTATTACAGTACAGCCGTGTGGGGTTTGACCAGACAGTAACTCGAGTGAACTGCAGTGACCTCGGTTTATCCAATTACAGGACCTGCGCACCATCAAACAGACACGTTGACGTGAACGTGATCAAAAACAAGTCTGCTTGGTGTCAACAGGTTTCCATTCTACAAGCGAAGTTAGGGATAACAATAACATTGTTTAGGTGAAGATTACTGTCATTGTAGCGCCGATAAGTCTGAAATGTCAGTGTTGTATTGCTTTAAAAGATAAATGCCTGAGAGCGATCAGAAGAAACAGATTTAGGCACGTGTTGTTGACAAAGAATACAGACTTTGGACGAACAATCAACACAATCTACAGATAATAATTCCGTTCCCTATTGGTCTTTACTGTAAATATCTTTATAATCAGAGGGTGACGTATTGTTACGCCCGAGACTATGCGGTAACCAGTGAAACGTAACATTAAGACAAGCAAGTCTGCCGCCCTGTTATTCATCAGAGTACACTGCGCGTTACGAAAATTAGAGGTTGAGTTGAATATTTACAGTAGCTACCGAATCCCGCCTCCGCTTCCCGGTTCGGCCCGCTGACTCGGAGCGGGGGCCGCCGCTCACGTGCCCGGGAGGGGCAGACCGCTGCTGACGTCAGTGTTTAAAGTCCCCCGCATCCAGGCTGGGCTTGTTTACCCCGCTGAGAGGCTGTAAGAGGAGGCTGTTTGCGCAGAGATCAGCAGAGATGGCGATGTCCTGGAAGACGAGCTGGCCGCTGCTCGCCGTCATGTGTGCGGCTGCAGTCGTCGGCGCTTTAGGGGGCTTAGTCGGAGCCCCCATTCAGGCAGACCTTTCGGAAGATGGGGTGAATGAGGCCTTGAATTTTGCAGTGGCCGAGTATAACAAAGTCAGTAACGACATGTTCTTCAGCAAGCCTGCCCGTGTCATCGACGTCAAGAAGCAGGTAAGTAACGGACTTTCGCCGGAAAGAAGCTGGGAAACCGGACAGGACCGTTCGGAGGACAGAGCTTATTTTCTCCTCCGGCTCTCCAGTGTTTGCCAAGACAGATCGCCTGCAGGCCTACAAGGCACTGCAAGAGCACTGACTTATTCACAGATTTCCAATTAGATATTAAAATGGTGTTGGTTCCGGAAATGTGTTGTGTTTAATTCTTAGTGCATCTCAGTATATATTTACTCCTTAATGTTTCTTGTGTTTTGTTAATTTGGTTGTTCGCAGTAGTGTATCTCTTAAGAGTACTTGCAGTAATACATTAGCGCCGTGTGCAACAAAACGGGTGAATGCAGCGATTTTCAAACATTGTATGGGGAAGAACTGATTTGTGTTGAAATATGGACGCAGGGTCGTTATATTTTCAGTTATTAGTGTTGGGAAACCTGTGGTTTGGCACAGAATCATTACGTCACGGCGTAGACATTGTGTTGATTTGTTTGTGTTCTGCCAGTTGTCCTACGGACATCCGCCTCACAAAAATATGTAACGGGTGTGTCTAAATTATGTTTTATTATACTCGGAACAGGCTGGGACAACAGCTTCACACACGGTTTCTGTTCATCAGGAACACGTGACATGTTTGGAAGCAGAGTTATCAATCATGACGTAAATATTTTCCAAAACAAGAACATGGAACTTATTCAAAATATGTTGTGATTTAATAGCTAATAAAGAGTCCAACACCCTTGTTAATAGCACTTTCTTTCCAAACTAGATTGTGTCCCAGCAGTATGAAAAGATCTTTAATCACTGCTTGTGCAAATTCCTGGTGCTGTTGGCAACAAGTCCCTCCAGGTGCTCTGGACATGTGGAATTCCAGCTGTGCCTACAGCTGTTTTCCATTCCTGTAGCTCCAGAGTGGAGCTCATCCAGGCCGAAGTCCGGACCAGGGGGGCATCATGGCATGTGACAGGACAGCCCATTTCCCTGAGCAGTAGCTGCAGGCCTCAGGCTGCTGTGCCTCTGTTTACAGCTGTGCGCCTCAAGCTGTGGAACAAGGCCTGGATCTTGCACTGCGCCCGTCAGCAATAAAAGTGTCGGATTTTGTGCGTCTGTTCCAGGTGGTTGCAGGGATGAAGTACATCATTACGGTGGAGATGGGGCGCACAGCCTGCAGGAAGGGGGCAGAGGGGAACGTGGGTGTCTGCGCCATGCAAGATGACACTCAGCCTGCCACGGTAACCACACAGCTCTGCACCTCTAGACTATCAGAGGGGATCATCAGTTTAAATTTAACTTGGCGCTTAGGTGAAATGTGATTTTCAAGCACTGGGTACTATTTTGTTGCTATTTCTGTCAGTCAGACTTTTAATAATTTGAAAAGCTTGAAAAAGATCTCCTTAGTCATAAGCAGCTCAACTGAAAGGAGAAGCAGCTGAAACCTCACCCTTTCCTTGGGAACAGCACCAGGATGAGTAAGATTAACTGCAACAGCCTTTCCCAAGATCTGCAGCATCTTCTAAAGCATCATGCTGCCAAATCTGCTACAGTTTTCCAAAGGAAAAGCTCAAGCTGAGGCACAGACAGCACCTTAGTGTACCATTGTGGTGCCCCTTCCTGGTCATTTAGTATCTTATTTTCTTCCACACCTGACCTGTGGATGGTGCAGTATTTTCGCTGCTCTGAACCCAATGTAAATTATTTAAGACCCTATTGATTATAGGGGACTTCAACTGCTTTTACTCAAGTTGTTGATTATACAGCTATTAAAATAAGTACATAAATATTGTTGTAGGCAAAACCATTGGCAGTGTTTTCCAATTTATCGGATTTTGCAGTCAAAGGTTTGAAAGCTTTTTCTTTACCATAGATGCTACTTTTTTAAGATGGCAGTCTCCAAACAGATATTGCACAAGGAATTAAAATGCCTTTGATCAAGATACAACCAGAAAGCATGATACACTAATGGCAAAAGTAGATATAGTAACTCACAACATACAGTAGCTGCTGAGGTATTTATTCATAGTATTGTATTCAGAACTTTTCCCCTTTCAATTTCAGACTGAGACGTGTACATTTGAGGTGTGGTCCCGCCCCTGGTTGACCGATATCAGGATGTTGAAGAATACTTGCCAGAAGTGAAGACCTGCAGAGCCCTGGCGGACAGTGTCCAGACACATCCACCCTATTATTAACAAGCTTCTGCAGCCAGAGCTAAGAAAGCAAAAACTAACGTCTCTTTCAGGCTTATTAACCAGTGTTATGGAAATATAGTGAGATTTAACTCTTACTAATTCTGTTTATTTTTGAAAGCCAGACTGATTAATATTGTAGTTGAAAGCTATGCAATTTGTCAAAGTGAAATAAACACTTATTAAGGTCTTTTAGGTTTGGGTGTCATTTTTAAGAGGTTTTCCTACATAAGGGATAAGGAGTGACTAATTTAACTAATCGGAGAACACAGTGTTTGCCATCTGGAGTCCAGTTAGATTCAAGGCAAAACAAAAAGAGGATGTATTCTTCTAAAAATGCAAAAGATGTTAAAATGAGCAGGGAGCCACTGGGTCTATTTACTCATTTGGTTGCCAATAGCCTAGGGATCCAAACATCTACTCCAGCTGTTTCATGAAAAAACCCAGGGTATTGGAGCTCAACATCACAGCTTAAAGGTTTTCTGAATCTAGAATTCAAATAGGTTTACTTGAGTTTACTTTCTTGTAAGACATTGTAAAAAGGCAGAAACTTTAGTCCAAATAAAAGCTGAATTCAAGCAGGATTCAGAAGAAAGTCAGGTAGTGAGTCTCAGTGGTGGCTGTGCTGAAGCCAGAAACCTCAATTGTTCAAAACAAAAAGTCACAGCTGGAAACCAAGAGGGAATCACAACAGAGGGAGAAAATGTTTCTTCACTCACATGAGTTGGGAGAGTCTGGAACAGGCTTCCTAGACAGCAGGTTTTTAGAATTTATATTCTTGATTCACTTAGAACCAAACTACCCAATGAGCAGGATGGGCTGAATGGCAGGTGATGGCAAAACCTCTTCATTTTTCCGTTTCAGTCTGTGAATTTCTAAGATGCTGAAAGAATGGGTTGGAAAGCTGCTGCTCATGCATGGATGAGCTTCTTATCTAAAGTGCTGTCGTCACTCCAGTACACTGTGTCTACTTTAGCCCTTCCTGTGCAGCTGGACTCGGGAACGGATGTCCAGCTCTGAAGAGTCTTTCCAGGGATTTGCCTGCCGGTGCAGAATGGAGAGCAAGGTTTGTTCTTGACTTACCATTGTATGCTGGCAGCCAGGAAAGGCTACAACGATGTATGATGTCTCTTTAAGGGTTAAACTCCAGCTGTTCAAATACTTAAGTTAAAGATTAACAGAGGCAATTGAACATGATCAAATGTTCATCATAATTCATGTTTATAAAGAATGAAAACTGAGGCTTGTCAGATGAATGTAAGCCTATTTGTATGCTGTGGTTATTGATAAGTTTGGATTCCATATGCGGCCTGACACTCAGTCTCAGAGTGCATCATAGTTAAGGCCTGCTGGGAGTCCTCTGCTCTTCACCAGTATTTCACTGTCTCTTGCCCAGTACTCTCATTACTTGTGCTTCTGGAGATGCTCTGGTCTGGCTTCTGCTTACTGTTATCTGCCAGTAGACTGGGCTTTAAAGACACGGCTCGAAGCCCTTCCATGGGAGAGCAAGAGGGAGGGAGGCACATGTAACTGTGGCACTGCACTGAGATTCAATAGCATAGCTGGGCAGCTTCTTCCAGACTCCCACAACCCTTTGGGTTAAGAAGTGCCCCCTGTTCTCGGTTACAAATGCACTTCCACGTGGTTTCATCTTGTGTCCTCTGCTTATTGTTTCCCTGTCTGTTCTACTGATATATATTACAGTTACAGAAGTGCATTCTATCACAAAAATGAGCACTAACAAAGTTCTGCTTACATTAAACAAAAAAACAGTGTGTCAACGTGGTGCTTTGAAACATAACTTTGCGAATTCTCAAAAAAAACTTAACTGTCCCGGACTGCCATCATCACCTAGTTCCTGCTCCAAGTGAAACAAGGTCCAGAATTTAACTTCAGGCTCAAATTTGAAAGTGGTTCTTGTGAAGAGCTGACAGTCACAGCCAGACGTCCACCTCGAGCCCCACCTGTTCCTTTGCTAAGCCAACGCAACCTGCAGGGCAGCTCTTACTGCAGGAGTCCAGCAAGCAGATCCCAGGTGCAGCTCCTGCAGCTGCAAGACTGCATCAGGGACCCTTTCCCTTCCACAGGCTGCTGACCTCTGTGACCGGGGAGAAAATCGAAGTCCATGAACAAAACACAAGAGAATTTTTAAGTCAGTTTGTCAACGTTTTTCTCACGGGTAAATCCAAGAGCAAGTTTCAGAAAAGGGATATTAACCGTTTGCTTACATGTGACCATCAGTATCACTCCATCAGCCTGGAGTGGAGCATTAATACCCCAGCGTGGTTCTGACTAATATTTGCTCTGCAGGCTCTGTCTGGAGATCCGGCACAAAGGCCGATGAACCGGGTTATCTGAGCTGGACGGCAGAGCCTCAGCGCGCAGAGGAGTCAAGGTCACGGGGTTTAACTGCACACCCTGTCTCTGTCCTCACAGGCCCGCGTGGACTTCCTGGGGTCTGATTCAGATAAGAAGCTCCACAAACATGACAGCACGTTCACAGACTCCAGTCTGTACAGCCTGCTTGGCGTTAACAGATTTTGCTTCTACAAGCACAGTTAGCGATAATAAAATTGTTTAGGTGGAGATTTGTTTGAAATTATCAGTGTTGCATTGCTTTAAAACATTAATACCCGTACCAGAGAGATCAGAAAACACAGATTTAGACATGTGATGCTGTCAATTTTGAGTAGAGTATTTGGTTGATTTCTGGAATTAATCAACATGGGAAGCAATGATTTATTATGTGGACTATATTAGCAAAGATTTACTTTTATAATTACAGCTGTTGTATCGTGATGCCCAAGGCTTGCGGTATCCAGTGAAACATTCTGTTGGGACACACAAGTCTACAACCATTCATCGGAGTACACTACGCATTACGAAAATTAGAGGTTAAGTTGAACATTTACAGCAGCTACCGAATCCCGCCTCCGGTTCCCGGTTCGGCCCGCTGACTCGGAGCGGAAGCCGCCGCTCACGTGCCCGGGAGGGGCAGACCGCTGCTGACGTCAGTGTTTAAATCCCCCCGCGGAGAGGCTGCGAGAGGAGGCTGTTTGCGCAGAGATGGCGATGTCTTGTAAGACGAGCTGGCCGCTGCTCGCCGTCCTGTGTGCGGCTGCAGTCGTCGCGGATCAATCCCCCAGTGACGGAGCCCCTGTCAAGGCTGACATTTCGGAAGAAGGGGTACAGAAGGCTTTGAAGTTTGCAATTGCTGAATATAACAAAGGCAACAACGACGTGTTCTTCAGCAAGCCTGTCCGTGTCATCGACGTCAAGAAGCAGGTAAGTAACGGGTTTTCGGCGGAAAGAAGTTGGGAAACCTGACAGGACCGCTTATTTTCTCCTCCGGCTCTCCAGTGTTTAACAAGACTGATCGCCTGCAGTTCTACAAGGCACTGCAAGAGCAGAGACCTATACACAGTACCAGAGATATTAAAATGGTGTTGGTGTCACTGCTTGTGCATATTCCTGGCACTGCTGGAATAAGGCCTGGATCTTGCACTGTGCTGAATAGCTCTGCTTTGTTAACAATAAAAGTGTCGGATTTTGTGCATCTGTTCCAGGTGGTCGAAGGGATGAAGTACATCATTACGGTGGAGATGGGGCGCACGGCTTGCAGGAGGGGGACAGAGGGGAATCTGGAGGTCTGTGCCATCTATAACGATCCTCAGCTTGCCAAGGTAATGAAACACACTGTTGCCACACAGCTCTGCACCTCATGATCACGCATGGCGCTGTGATTGTTTTTCATACCAAAGGATCCATTTTCGAACTACTTCTTCCAATTCAGGGTTGCGGGGAACTGGAGTCTATCTGGGCAAGCAATGGGCACAAGGCAGGGTATGCAGTCACAAACATGCAGACACTCACACCAGGGCCAATTTTTACAGAAACCAGTTAACCTACCAGTTTCTCTCTGAACTGTGGAAGGAAACCACATGGGGAGAACATGCAGACTCCACACAGATAGCATTTCGGAGCTCCAGAGCTGTGAGGCAGCAATGCTAACCACTGTGCTGGCCTGCTCATCAATTTAAATTTAACTCAGCAAGTGTTTATGGGAAATGTAGTTTTCAAGCCACGTACCCAGTTTTGATTTTGGACAATCAGGCTTTTAATAGCTGGAAATGATTAAAAAAGATCTTCTCTAACTGTTTAACAATCTCCATCGTCATGAGCAGCTCGGCTGGAAGGAGAAGCAGCTGAAACCTTACCCTTTCCTTGGGAACAGCACCAGGATGAGTAAGATTAACTGCACAGCCTTTCCCAAGATCTGCAGCATCTTCTAAAGCATTGTACTGACAAATCTGCTACAGTTCTCCCAAAGGAAAAGCTCAAGCTGAGACACAGACAGCACATTAGTGTACCACTGTGGTGCCCCCTCCTGGTCATTTAGTAACATCTTATTTTCTTCCACACCTGACCTGTGGGTGGTGCAGTATTTAGCTGCTCTGGAGCCAATGCAAGTTATTTAAAACCCTGGTTGTTAGGGGACTTCAAGTGTTTTTACTCCATAGATAAAGTTGATGATTATACTGACATTAGAATTACATTCACACATTGTTGATTATAGTGAAAACCATTGGCAGTCTTTTCCAATTTATTGGATTTTGTATTATTAGAATTCTGTTCAAGATACTTTATTCATCCTGGGGTGGCAATTTAACAACACAAAACAAAAACAAAGACAAAAAAAAAATTAAGAAAAAGTATACATAGGTATAATGGCAAATGAACCATAGAAGCAAGTGACAGTAACAGTGTGTAGTATTAGGAAGGTATTAGTACAGGCCCATCTGTGGGGGGGATGGGGTGGGGGGCTCTGTCCATAGGACATAATTTACAGTCATTGTCTGTGAGCCTGATGGCCTCTGGAGCGAAGCTGAATTTCCTTCTGTTTGTCTTGCACTGTGGACAGCGAAAGCCTTTTCTTTATTGATGCCACTGTTTTAATCTCTGGGCAGTTTTAAAGTCATTAAACAGATATACAAAGAATTAAAATGTTTTTGCTCAGCCAGAAAGCATGATAACTCCTTTTGCTATTAGTGTAACATATAGCAGCTACTGAGGTATTTATTTAATTCACAGTACTGTTCCGAAAGTATTTCTATGGAGTACTTTCATGTTCATATGTTCATACATCTCTCTTTCAATTTCAGACCAAGAGATGTACATTTGAGGTGTGGTCTCGCCCCTGGTTGACCGATATCAGGATGTTGAAGAATACTTGCCAGAAGTGAAGACCTGCAGAGCCCTGGCGGACAGTGTCCAGACACATCCACCCTATTATTAACTATCTTCTGCCGCCAGAGCTAAGAAAGCAAAAACTAACGTCTCTTTCAGGCTTATTAACCAGTGTTATGGAAATATAGTGAGATTTAACTCTTACTAATTCTGTTTATTTTTGAAAGCCTGACTGATTTATATTGGAGTTGAAAGCTATGCAATTTGTGCAACTTGTTAAAGTGAAATAAACATTTATTAAGGTCTTTTAGGTTTGGGTGTCATTTTTAAGAGGTTTTCCTACATAAGGGATAAGGAGTGACTAATTTAACTAATCGGAGAACACAGTGTTTGCCATCAGGAATCCAGTTAGATTCAAGGCAAAACAAAAAGAGGATTTATTCTTCTAAAAATGCAAAAGATGTTAAAATGAGCAGGGAGACACTGGGCTTATTTTACTCATTTGGTTGCCAGCTGTTTCATGAAAAAACCCAGGGAATCTGCTTCAGGAGCTTGGCCCCATTTGGCCTATCGGGAACCTTACAGTAGGTAGTTACTAATTGACATGAGAATCTCCTCCATCTGTTTCTTGAAGGAAACCAGGGTATTGGATCTCAACGTCACAACTTAAAGGTTTTCGGAATCTAGAATTCAAATCAGTGGAAAATTTGAGTTTACTTTCTTGTAAGACATTGTAAAAAGGCAGAAACTTTAGTCCAAATAAAAGCTGAATTCAAGTAGGATTCAGGAGAAAGTCAGGTAGTGAGTCTCAGTGGTGGCTGTGCTGAAGCTGCAAACCTCAATTGTTCAAAACAAAAAGTGTCACAGCTGGAAACCAAGAGGGAATGTTCCCTCTAAGCTGTGCACATAGGAAATTGAACTGCACATAAAAACATGAATTCCAAAAAAAGTATGATAATAATAAAACAAACACGGTCGTCAATTGAAAAATGTTAAATTGACCACATGTAACTGGCTGCGAGAGGCCCACCTTGGCTGTGTGCATTATTACTGCTACTCGATCCTCGATATCTCTGCTCTCATAGTCTCGTACCTCCCTGCTCATGCTCGCTCGACACTCAGTCTCTGTGACTGGGCTCCTTGAATTGCTGTCTTTTGGATCTCTATGCTTCTATGAGAATGCCTATATGAATTTCAGGTGTATAATTTTACATACACTCACTTTAGTATGCACAAGCTTTTGTCACTGGGGAAATACTTGTGCACACAGGCCATTAAAAATTAGAGGGAACATTGCCAAGAGGGAATCACAACAGAGGGAGAAAATGTTTCTTCACTCACAGAGTTGGGAGAATCTGGAGCAGGCTTCCTAGACAGCAGGTTTTTAGAATTTACATTATTGATTCACTTAGAACCAAACTACCTAACGAGCAGGATGGGCTGAATGCCCTGTGTTATCTTTTCTCATGTTCAGCTGAGGCTTGCTGCCAGAGCCTACAGTCCAGCTCTGACAGTCACACCAGGTAAACGCCTTCGGTCACATCACGGCCATTCCCTTTGACTCGTGTGGCAGGAGCCCTGGGTCAGTACTTTGTGTGCAGAAGATGTGAACTGTCAGGGACAGACAGAAAAACCTTGACAACTATCAGTGCAAAGATCAGAAACAAAATTCTGGGAGGTTTTCTAACCCCAGCAGACCCACACAAAAGCACAACTGTACTTTGAATTCTTGTGCAATGGCAAGCATTTAATCGTGTTTTAGTGTGTAAGTGACCAACATGTGGCAAGAGTGACCTGAAGTTAAAGAAAAAAACAAAGGCAATAAGGGACAAAATTATCATTTGTATTTTTCAGAGTTTGTTCGACTGACAAAACTATATTAAGATGGAGACTGCAGCCAGCAAAAGCCTTGACAACGACTGATGTCTTATCAAGGGCTACGAAAGACTGAGAGGCGAATTAACACAATCGAATGCTGAAAATAATTAACAAGTTCATGAAAACGTCGTGACTGTAATCAGTGGTTTAAACCGAAATATACATACACACCTGGTACAGAAATATAAAGATGTTATTTCAAATCGGATAGATTCACTTGCCTTTTCGCTCTTTAACGACACATCCTTACTCAATATATTGTAACGCAACGGGGGCTCGGGCGGGCGCCCTTGCCGCATTAGGTCGGCCCCTGCACCCTCCGGGGCTCGAACCCGGGACTTCCGCGTCTCTCTGCAGCGACCTAGCCCCGTGAGCCAAAGAGAGATCTCTCTGCAGCCCAGTAGCTGTGGTCCTGCTATCACAGGGAAGGGCGGTGACGTCACCCGCTCTGGTACGCCGGCTCTTACACAGTGCCTGTCGGCCGTAAGCGTTACACTCTCCCCCGCTTAAATCGCCGTCCCCGGCGAAGGGCTATCCCGCCCCGCTTCTGACACCAATGTAACGCAACGGGGGCTCAGGCGGGCGCCCTTGCCACATTAGGTCGGCCCCTGCACCGTCCGGGGCTCGAACCCGGGACTTCCGCGTCTCTCTGCAGCGACCTAGCCCCGTGAGCCAAAGAGAGATCTCTCTGCAGCCCAGTAGCTGTGGTCCTGCTATCACAGGGAAGGGCGGTGACGTCACCCGCTCTGGTACGCCGGCTCTTACACAGTGCCTGTCGGCCGTAAGCGTTACAATATATTCCTTTCAATTACCAAACTTTAAAGAAAATTAATCATTTAATGTTCACCCAACTAGAATCTCTTATAAAATAAACACCCACATTTAATTAATATACTAGCTCTCTGCTGAGAGTTCCTTTAGAACAGCCACTCACACATCTGCATACGACGCCTCATTTATATGTCGTCACGAGAGCCGGCAGGGAGCTTTTTTACGGTCCCCGGAATTGTACGTCATTCTATAAGTCCCTCCCATTTCGTGCTAAGTAGTCGCTATTACACTTTATGTGTTTCTGTATAGACCACAAAGTTATTTTATTCATTTCATTGTGGGATTTAATAAAAATATATTGTTTAATACTGTCACAAAATAAGGAAAATGTACACTTAATGACGCAAAGACACTTTTAGATACACAGCAACCTGACATGACAACGCGGCAGGAAGAAGTAGGACGATGAAGGTTTTAAACTCAGAAGAACTGGGGACAGTGGAGACAGCTCTGGAGTCGTACTTTCCTCAGAGTCTGAAGGTAAAATAACTGGCTAACTGGACAATCCACGGTGATCTAGCGCTTTCCACTGGGCGAGTTGATGTTCTGCTGTTTCACTTAGCGACTTATGGTACAACTGGAGGAACACAATGACCAACCAGGGCAACCAACTTCTCTAACGTTTCACAAAGGGTTCTCTGCGCCTCTCTCCGCAGGTGTACGGATACATCTTCGCCATTAACAGAAATAAACCCCACACTCTGGATGTCCTGGTGGATTCCTGGCCGGATTTTAAAACCGTCATTTGCCGACCAGACTCGAAGGTGCAAGTTTCCCTGTGACAACTTGTTGAGCTCTCAGTGTCCCCTCGATTGGAACCCTTAGCTAACTTGTCTTGTCCCCTGAACAGAATGAGAGGTCGGCTGATTTCCTGAACAAGGTCACAGTTTTCAGCAAGGAGGCTGAGGGCCTCAGGAGTGTCCTGGCTGAGCACAGCGCTGTAGACTGGAGCGCCTGTTTCATGGTAGGAGGTGAGGCTGTTTAAGTAGATTCTTTTGCTTATCAAGCACAGCAATCAATATTTTTTTTAACACCTGTAACGTGTTTGCATTACGTATCTCTTTAAATTTGGAGAAGAAGTGACTTCTGTTTGAATTTGTTCTTAATTTCTTGCCCTGATTTGTTTTAATGTCTTTTCTTCCTGTGAATGAACTGTAAATGGATGTTTTATCTAACAGTTGGGGGAAACTAAGAGAAAAATAAAAGTTGTAAATGAGGGGAGCTCATTCCTGCCAGCCTTCTCTTGCTGGTTACTTGTCATTTATTGACTCTTTTCCTCGAAGGATCTTGTGAAACCAGCTGCAGTGCTGAAGGGTTTATACTCCTGTCTCCTGCCTGGACAGCTACAGTCTGACAGCTGATGGAGCCCCAGTTTCCTGTTGCTTTCCTCCCATTTTACCATTGAGAGTGAGACCATACTTGTTTTGTCCTGAAGCTGTTTTCATTTTCTTTTTTGAAAGGACTAGATGTCAACTATGCCACCGTACTGAAGGAGGCTGCTGCCTACAGGGGCATCAGAATTAAACTCCTCACTGTTGAGCATTTAATGAGATTGCAGGACCCAAGTCGCCTGCCTGACCTCAAGATTGACAGGTAAAAGACTGAATCTGTGTGATATTAATGCACTCAGCATATCATTACAAGTCCATGGTAAAAACTACATCATGCATTGCTTCTGGTTCAGTGAATTGTGGGCATTGAATTTAGCTTTCATTCATTTTGCAATAACAAGAGCAACAAAGGGCAGAAGAAAAAAATTCCTTACACTTATATAGTGCTTTTCTGGACACTCCACTCAAAGTGCTTTACTCGGGACTCTCCTCCACCTCTGCCACTAGTGTGCAGCCCCACCTGGATGATGTGACAGCAGCCAGAGTGCGCCAGTATGCTCCCCACACACCAGCTCTCAGTGGGGAGGAGAGCAGAGTGATGAAGCCAGTTCAGAGATGGGGATTATTAGGAGGCCATGACTGGTGAAGACCTGGAGAAAAGTTGGCCAGGAGTAACACCCCTACTCTTTTTGAGAAACACTCTGGGATATTTAATGACCACAGAGAGTCAGGACCTCAGTTTTACGTCTCACCTGAAGGATGGCACCTGAATGAAAGAAAAATATATAATTCTAGCTATTTGGTCATTGAGGATACCTGGGCAAGTTTGTAAGAGTAGGGATGTTAACCCTGGTCTCCTCGCTAAATTCTACTCTAGGCTTTTAAAATCTGGCATTCTTAATGCACACCCTTAGTTTAATTGGACAAATCATTTCTTACTTCTGCACCTGATCAGCTCTGCGGTGGAGCTGCTCTTCAGCAGTGGGTGAGGTGGGTCTTCTCCTGTAGGAGAGGGACTTTGGGATCCTTCAGGATGGAAAGCACTGTATAAGAGCAGTCCACAAAGTACTTGATGTGGCTTGAGGTTTGTCCAAGACATTATGCTTCAATGCAAAGGACACAAGCCGTCCAGGATTGTGTTTGTAATTGGTCCCTGGGTGAAGTTTTAATGCAGCTCAGGTCTGAAAAACAGTTCCTGAGAGGGGACTTTGTGAAAATATTTGTGACTGTATATTTTAGAGCCCTGGCATCTACGCTGGAAAGAAAACACATTTGTAAGTTTCTTACTTGTGTGGAATCTGAACCGAGCACATTATTCTGAAGGAGGCAAGCTGAAACGTGTAACCAAGAGTTTTAGTTTTTCAGAGAACATACACATGTTCTGTTTTTTAACAACTAAGTTCATTTCCTTTTCTCAGCGACACGGCGGCCAGAATTTCCTCTCTGAACGAGTCTCATGTGGGCCTAGTGAACCAGGCCTGGAAGTTTGGAGGTGGCGAGCAGAGCTTTCGGCTCATTAACAAACTGATATCCTGCTTCCCTTCATGCTGCATCACAGATGACGGTGGGAGCCCAATCTCCTGGGTGCTTCTGTACGATTACTGTGCGCTGGGAATGTTGTACACTGCGCCGGAGCACCGCGGGAAGGGCTATGCCAAAATTCTGGTCAGCACCATTGCCAGAAGGCTGCATGCCCAGGGCTACCCAGTCTACTGCTTCATTGAAGAAGAGAACGAGCTATCTTACAGGCTGTTCAAAGGCCTGGGCTTCACGGAGGCCCCTGACTACAGAACCTCTTGGTATGAGCTGAATTATTAACAAGGTGTTGTGGTCCATGTGATACAAAGACAAATCCATTTGCTGGAACTCTTTCTCCTGGAAAATCTTTAGTTGGGATTTTGTGTCACATTTTATCATGCTTCCCTGACTATGAGCACACTTTTAACATGGTTTTCCTATGCTCTGCTGCAATGTGCTGCTTTCCCCTGTATGCTACAGTAAACAATCTTATTAAAGGAATGCTAACGTGTGACTGAAGCTAAGGTAATGCAATCTTCTGGTCATGGCTTGGTGCCAGTCAGAAGACAAGCAAGAGTGACTCTGCTGGATGACAAGACAGAGACAGGAGATGCTGTCAAGCTGCAATACTGAGATTCACCTGCCAGCTCTGTCTGGGCTAGTGCAGGCCAATATCCATTTTGTAATCCATCTTGAAGCTAAGCAGGTGTAAGCCTGGTCAGTACCTGGATAGGAGACCTCCTGGGAAAAACTAAGGTTGCTGCTGGAAGAAGGTGTTAGTGGGGCCAGCAGGGGGCGCTCACCCTGTGGTCCATGTGGGTCCTAATGCCCCAGTATAGTGACGGGGACACTGTACTGTAAACAGGCGCCATCCTTCGGATGAGACGTAAAACCGAGGTCCTGACCTGTGGTCATTAAAAAATCCCAAGGCGTTTCTTGAAAAGAGTAGGGGTGTAACCCCGGCAAGAGCTTACCAATCATGGCCTCCTAATAATCCCCCTCTATGAATTGGCTACATTACTTTGCTCTCCTCCCCACTGATAGCTGATGTGTGGTGAGCGTTCTGGCGCACTATGGCTGCTGTTGCATCATCTAGGTGGGGCTGCACACTGGTGGTGGTGGAGGGGAGTCCCCATTACCTGTAAAGCGCTTTGAGTGGAGTGTCCAGAAAAGCTCTATATAAGTGTAAGTAATTATTATTATTATTAATCCTGGCAGCTGTAATACGCAGAGGCTTCCAGCAGGTGGCGATCACCTTGAAATACTGGGATTCCTGGCCAGTCACACACCAAAACAGTCCTGCATTGCACGGTGTTGCAAGATGTTTATCAGTGTGACGTGTTTAATTCAGGATGCTTAATACTGTTCAATCATACACTCAGATGAGTGAGGAGAATTGTATTGCTTGAAATGCAGCTCTGGTCCTGACTTGACCTGAGAGAGTTAGCTCTTGCTGGTGTCCTTGAATTCAGTGCTGCTGGGTCAGTCCGACTCTCCATCTTTGACCTGCAGCAGGTAAGGGGAGCAGCTGGTCTCTTTTTAAAAGTTTTTTATTTTAGACATTTTTAATATTTTAAAAAGACAAAATCTAAGAAACATAAAACCACAACATGTAAAAAACAAAGAAAAACAACAGCCAGACAAATAACAAAAAGCTCAAAACTTGCTAATGCATTTACAGTTTTCTTATGGAGATAAGCATCTAGAAGTAATCACAGAATGACTGGATGTGTAAAATAATCGGGGATCTGTATAAAGCGCAGTCTCTTTCAAAACATTCAAGGAAGGGACCCCAAATCCTATAGGGATTACATTGTAATTTAAATTATCCTCTCATCGAGCCAGCTCTTGACACTGGGTTCAATGACACATTTCCACTCTTTAAGAATAATGTTTTTGGCCACAACCATTCTGATCGTCAGTGCTGATTACTCTTCCTTTGTCTGTCTGAGTGTTGCCTCTGTACAAGAATGCTTGTTAAGGATCTGGGGGTGTATTTTCTCTCTAACACTTTTTGAGTACTCCTGACAGCTTTCTGCACAGAACTGATGTAACTGAGGCAGAGAAACGGAGCAGCTGGTCTCTGTAGGAAAAGCAGATCTGCATGTCACAGAGGGGGGTGGGTTTCCAAGGCTTTGATCACAGGGAATAATGGAGCTGCTTTCCCAGCAGGAGGAAACCGCTCTGCTGTGGAGAGGCTGAGGCCTGGGGCAGTTAGTGCACGCTTGCTGTCTCTGAGGAGCTCGTTGCTCAGAGTTGCCTGACTGGTGCTGTGCGACTGCTCTGCTCCGGGACCATGGAGGAGAGACAGAAGAGGTGTGGGGAAGATTTGGTAAAGAGTTTAACGGCTCCCTCAAGTTTTTGTACAAGAGAGAATGAAGATATTCATTGTTTAAGTTGCCTCCCTCTGTGATATCATGCAACATCTTTCTTCTGGCTTCTTTTAGTTTTATTTGCCCAGTTTATAACAGCATTGTTGTGCACCTCTGTACAGTGTGGTTTAAGCATTTTATAAATAAAAACTTTCTACTCTGTTTCCAACAGTATAATTATGTCTTAACATAAATAAAAAAAAGTCACAAAACAGGAGCTTGACTAAAAGTTCATCTTGCAGGATCACAATCCAGCTGAAGACTTATGCAGTTTTAGGACAGACTCTCACAGAGAGTCCCTTCAGGGTGCAGAGACAGCAGAAGAACATGAATGTTTCAGCACAGAGCCTGTGCACATTACAGTCAATGTCTTTATAATTACTTTTTAACCATAGCCTGCACTACACTAACCTGTTTTAATTCTCAATCATTGTAAGAGGCTTTTTCTAATATATGTACATAATTAACAATGTATGGTGATGAGCAATTAAGAGTATCTACCAATATTAAGTCCATTTTACTGTACTCACATATATTTAATACAACTTTTGTTCATTGTTTTTTTTAAATGTATTGTATGTAAATGAATTGGACACAGTCTTGGAGAACATGAACAGTAGTATCTGATGATAAACAAGTTTTTTTTTTAAAGACAGAAAAGATGAAAGTCCACATATTATCCTTCATGTTTGAGGGAGTGTTTATGAGTCAGATCTGGCCAGTGTTGAAGAGATCTTCCTTAGCTGCCAGACTCCACACCACAGCCCATCCCATTCAAGCAGCACTGCCTCCTCCCTGAGTGACGTTTTAGGTCAAATGACCTCCTGCCAGCTACACAATAGAGCTTTGCAACAGAATGGCAGTGCTGGAGTCAGAACAGCTCCAGATAGCAGAGGGGATACTGAGACAGTTCTTCCCAGAGTCCCTGAAGGTGAGCTGTTGACAGAACACAATTGAAGCAGACCACGTTTTCATTTTGATAACTTTTTTTAACAGCTGTAATAGTGTCGGTAGATTTGGGAGGCTGCCTGAACACCGGCAGAGCGCGTGATGTTTTCTCTGCGGTGTGCCGGTGTGTAGTCGTCTGCAGAGATTGCGGTTCTCTCGTACAGGAGGAAAATCTTTCTCTAAGGGAGAAATTCGGTTCTATAGTGAACGAGTGAACGCCGTCTGTGGGCGTGTGGGGATCTTAATTCGCAGCGCATATTGGCGTCAGGTGTGGAAGCTGCACACTCCCACGCGCCGCTGAGTAGGAAGTACAGTGGGAGAGGCGTTTCACTGTCACACAGCATTTTAACCTAAATCCTTCACTTCTTACACAGTATTTAAGCAAATATAGTAATGTAGACATTATCCTCCTCAGCATTCAGATACTTTTATTGTGAGCAAATGTTTATTAGCTTCAGTGCTTCATACATGGATGCACAAATACAAAACAAAAACAATTACATCAATTATTGTAGCTAATTCTGGAGGATAATCTGCTGCATTCATGTCTGGTTAGCTTGCTGCCTGTGTCTGTACTTTGTTTCTTCAGGTGTATGGCTGCCTTTTCAACATCAACAGAGGCAAACCGCACAACATAGAAGTCATTGCTGACTCCTGGCCTGCCTTTAAAGTCATCCTCTGTCGACCAAAACGACAGGTAAAGACTTGTAGGGCAAGGCTTTGTGCTGAGAAACAATTCAGTCGGTCCTGGTACGTTTCTTTCTGGAGTCTTCTGATAACTACAGTTTACAGAACCATGACGCAGTACCCAGAATTCACAGCGTGTTCCCGATCTTGCATGTGCGCTGTGAAATACCGCAGTGCTAGAACTTGAAACTTTGCCATCTGTTAATTTTGTGTTGTTTCTTTGTTTCTTACTTGTTACATTTCTATAATACAATTTTTCGGAATCTATCTAATCTAGAGGAATCTCTTTCTTTTTTAACAGTGAGAGAAATAATAGTCAGTTAATACAACTTCAAAAACAGAGTCAGGAAGCAGTAAAAAGTTGATTAATTCTAGTTTTATAATGCAGCAGCAAAGTTACTTCATTTAGACAGGGTTTTGCTCCTTTGTAACACAAAAACAAAAAGTGAAAACAAAAAGATACAAAAAATATCCTTGCAGGCAGCTGCACTGCCAAATGAGTTACAAATGTGAGAAACCCATTTGAATAATCTAATCTAGCTAGTTGACGATTTCCAGGTTGTTTGCTTTAACAACACAATTGTTCCCAATGACTGTTCCAGACTCTCACGATTCTTTATAACAATAAGTGCATCCTATTCTCAGTCATAAAGGCACTTTAGTCCTCACACACTTGATCTGTGTCCTCTGGTCAGTGACAATCTTTCTTTGCACAGAACAGAAGTTTCATCACAGTGCAGATGCCCAGATTAGACTTCAGATCTAACACATATTCCTGAAGTGAAGCAGCTCTTTCCTCTCGGATTGACATGCTGAGCCATGTTTTGTACACCTGGCAGCATACCAACTGTGTCAACTGCCCAGACTATCAGCTTCAGGACACTTTGTCTGAGCATTAATCATCTAGACATGGAAGACTTAAATAATTAAATGATACAGTCCTTCCAGCCTGATCTGGGAAGTCACAGCTGGACTTCATACCCTGTGATTAACATCTTACTCATCTCACCTGTCTCACCCATTTCTTGTTAAAGCGTTTGTTGCTTAGGAGAGTGGATTGCAGTTCTTTTGATTAATTCACTGCTTGGAGAAAAACAAGCTGCATGAGTTGAAAGGGCTCCTCTCGTTTATACCCCACTCTGCCTGAGCTTCTGTAGGAGTGTAGCCCTGACGCTGTTGTGCTGTGTCACAGGGGGTCCTGGACCGAGAGGGAGACTTCAACATACACAGCATCTTCTCCAGGGACAAAGAGAGTTTGGGGAAACTGCTGCAAAGGCCTGGTGTTATTGACTGGAACCGGTTTTCTCTGCTAGCAGGTGAAAAGAGCTAATCCTTTCCTATGGAAGGTGACACGCACCACTACAGATCAGTAACTGACTAAATTTTTTTGCACAGCTCAAGACGTCTTATGGTGCAGCTTCATCAGTGACCTGTGCTGAGGAGCTGTTATGATTTTCCTTCAATGCACAGGCTGGTGAATTTGTGCGATCCAAGGGCTACTTAAAAAAATAAAACCTTGTATATCAGAAAACAGAAAAGATGAGTCATGCTTCAGTTCAGATATTCTCCTGGACCCCTGTCCCTCTGCAGCAGCCCTGAGCAGTGACTGGCCAGGGGCACAGAGGGCACAAGTCTGGGAATCATATCTCAGGAGGACACACAGATGTTGAAAACCTTTTTGTCAGCAGTCAGTGGACATTATATGTCAATATGAGTAAAGTCTTCCATCCCATCCATCCATTTTCTAACCACTTCATCCAATTCAGGGTTGCAGGGAGCTGGAGCCCATCCTGGCAGGGAACAGGCTCAATACAGGATACACCCTGGACTGACACCAGTCCATCACAGTGCAGAGACACACATACACAGGCAAAGACATGCAGAAACTCACACCAGGACCAGTTATCCCAGATGCCAAATAGCCTACCAATATGTCTCTGGACTGCAGGAGAAAACGGGAGCACCCAAAGGAAACCTGCATGAACACAGATTGAACATATAAATTCCATGCAGAAAGAACACCAGGAATTGAATTGGACCCAGGGCCCCAGTAATGTTAACCACCATGCTACCCCAGAAAAAACTTCACTAGGAGTTATTTTTTAATAAAGCATTAATCATACCAGCAGTATGATCAATGACGTGATCAATGATTTCTTTCATGCGTGTCTTCATGTGTGTCTTTCATGTATCTTCCTATCCTGAAAAAGTAAAGGTCAGGCAAGGGTTTTCATCTTTGCCTCTGTTTAAGGTGTCGACCTCAAACATCTGGATGTTGTGAAGGATCTGGCACTTTCAAGAAATGTTCCTGCAAGAACACAAACTGTTGTCTATGTGATGACACTGGAAGACAGCAGTCAGCTCAGGCAGCTGCCTGAACACAGGTAATAATTAGGAGAAGGAAACTGAGGACATGTTCACTGGTCACTGGTAGCCATGGGCTTTTGGTTATTCGGTTGACTTGACCGCCGATTGCAGTTGGTGGAGGCAATATTGGCTCACACTTGTCCTGCCTTTTTAAGATCAGAAGGGCCTTGTCCACTTTTTGGCTCATAGGTGTGTTTTCATCAGTTCACCTGTGGCTCTGTTTTATTTGCTTTGACAGTGATGCCGGATGCAGGTTGGCACGGCTCAGTCCCTCTCATGCTGAGCTGGTGAATGCAAACTGGTCATTTGGAGGTGACAGGAACAGCTACAACTCCGTTCTGAATTACATCTCCCACAATCCCAGCTTGTGTGTGCTGGACGAGAGGGGGAAGCCCATCTCCTGGATCCTGATGTACCAGCACTGCGCCCTGGGGCTGCTGTACACCCTCCCAGACCACCGACGGCAGGGGCACGCCAAGCTTCTGGTCACCGAGATGTCCAGGCAGCTCCTGGAGCAGGGCTACCCTGTCTACTGCTTCGTGGAAGAAGAAAACCAAATATCCTACCAGTTATTCACCTCTCTGGGCTTCAGACACAAACCAGATTACAGAGCAGTCTGGTTCCAGCTCAGTCTCCGACAACAGGCCGGGAGCAGTGGAGCTCCTGCCTTGTGACGGCCCTGGAGTCCTGCCCTGAAGTGCTGTCCTCACCCTCTCGAGAACAGACACCCGGTTCGGAAAGACAGCTGCTCTGTGTTGAAGGCTTTCATGTGCAGCATTGTCAGAGTAAAATACTCAGAGTACAAATAAATAGTTTGAAGAGCAGTGAATGAATCAGAAATAATGAATGAACATTTTTTAGCACTCATGGCAGTTTGTTTCCTGCATAGTACTGAAAATTATTAATTTTTCTGACAGTTTAAAAGTTAGTTTTATTATACTGCATTCTCACAACTACTCACAATAATTTGTATGAATTGCTCTAGGCACCAGCTTTATTCAAATAAGCATAAGAAGCTACATCTTAGGAATCGTTTGACTGCAGAACCTGCCTGCCACAGTCTTTGGGTCTACAGCCAACCGAATGAAGCTCAGCAGGTGTGAGCCTGGTCAGTACCTGGATGGGAAACTAAGGTTGCTGCTGGAAGAGGTGTTAGTGGGGCGCTCACCCTGTGGTCCATGTGGGCCCCATTATAGCGATGGGGACGCTATACTGTAAAAAGGTGCCATCCTTCAGATGAGATGTAAAACCGAGGTCCTGACTCTCTGTGGTCATTAAAAATCCCAGGGTGTTTCTCGAAAAGAGTCAAGGTGTAACCCCGGCGTCCTGGCCAAATTTCCCATTGGCCCTTACCAATCATGGCCTCCTAATAATCCCCATCTATGAATTAGCTTCATTACTCTGCTCTCCTCCCCACTAATAGCTGGTGTGTGGTGAGTGTTCTCGCGCACTATGGCTGCCTTTGCATCATCATCATCTGGATGCTGTACATTGGTGGTGGTGGAGGGGATCCCCATTACCTGTAAAGCGCTTTGAGTGGAGTGTCCAGAAAAGCGCTATATAAGTGTTAGCAATTATTATTATTACAGCTATAGCTGCAGGTGGGTGTGTCCTGTTGTTTCTCCGCCTGCTGGTGAAGCCTCAGAAAGAGCTCTTGCAGGGGGGTTTCAGTTACACAGGTAGGACACTCAGCAGGACACAGGGTTAGAGCTGTATTGACTCTGGAGCTTTAATATTTTGATGGGACCAAGCTTATTTATGTTGGTTGGATTATTTTTTTCTCCCACATATTTTAAAAGAGTTTTGAGTGTGGATCTGGTTAATTAAATTAATTCAAGGTTAATTCTGCACTGAAAAGCAAAAGGAGAAACACACTGTCTGGGTTGTTAAGCCTTCTTCTGGTGTGAAGAAGAGAGAGTAACAGTGATCTGGGTTTGGGACTTATTACTTTACAGCTGGTGGGTTCAAAGCCCAAGAAGACACAGCTCTTGTTTCCCTGAGCAAGGTGCTGTAGTAAACTCCCAGCTGTATAAATGGAAAACCATACAACTATACACTGTAAAAGATTTTATTGTAAAAGAATAAAAGATCAGGAAGTAATCAGAGAGGAAAGCAGCAGGGAACAAAAGACAGTGGGTGAGAAAAGTATCCAGACAGAAGGACATCCAGGGAAGAGGTTTTAAATGTAAAAAAAAATCTAAACTTCTGTATGTACAGATGCAGCCATTCAAAATGCGCGGTAAAAACCCGCGGTACGGTAACCTACCCACAAACCACCGCGGGGCACCGGAGCATACCGCAGGGCAAGTGATTGGCTGGCCAAAATGACCGACAGGGGCACTCGTGGTGCATTGGTTGGTAGTGCAAAGATTTAATCATTTAATGTCTTTACTGTGCACATTTTAATCCGCTTAGTTTTGAATATTTATATGGATTTTACCACTAAAGGGAAATTTTAGTAGCTGAGCATAAAAAGAAGAGGAGCATAACGCATCTGAAGGTCATAAACGATATTAATTTAAAACATTACTGTATGTATGTAAACTGTACTGTGTATGGCTGGTCTTGGTAGTTTAAAGAAAAAATACACACCAGTCTTCCATTTCTCCCTAAACATTTTAAGCATGAAAGTTTTATGAAACGGTACCCAAATATGCGATTGCTGTATAGAATGAATTTTAATTTAAAAAAAATATTTAACACGAACATTAAGCTGTTTACATGTTCCGCCTGAGAACAGTCACCCGTTGCTACCCAACGCAGAATGGTGATTGGCTGACACCATCTGACACCCCCCTGATTGGAGAAAAAAGACGTGCTGGTTTGCTATACCAGGAAGAGGATTTCTTTCAATTCTAAACGTGTATTTTAAAAGTTTAAGAAGTAAAAACCTTACAGCGTACACAGATTTCTAAACTGATCAGGATCGTTATCTTTGTCTTATGCATAATAATGTTCACCGCTCTGTCCAGCAAATTAATAATAAACTTTATTTTATATAGCTTTTTAAACGAATAAGTAATTAGATTGCTCATAAACCTAATCACTTGCTTTTTATTTTTATTTAGGCTCAGATTTCAACTATAGATCGTATTATTAATAACCATAATAACAACCAACCAACAAAAACAACCATATAAACATAATACCAACCAAAAACATAGATAACAACCACAATACAAAATCAAATAATCAAACCATTTTACACTCGCAAAGTCCTCCAATTATTATAATCCCGCCCCTTATGCAAAACCAAACCTTCCTCCCATCCCAGTTTATCCTGTTTATCATAAACAAAATCCACCTCAATTTTCAACATAAAGCATTACAAAAAATCAATACCTCAACACTCCATACTCAACAACGATAATTCACAAACAGCCAGAACATGTAACTACACATTCCCAAACATACCTAATTTCCATAGCCCCGCCCCTTATGCAAAACCAACATCCCTCCCCTGTTCTCTCTCTCCCCTGTCGGTTGTAATTGTTTTTATTTTCAAATAAATTTTAGCAAAGTCATGTATTTTAAAAATCTTAAGATCTTTCTATTTATGTCTTTATTTAGTGGTTTCATTAGTGACAAAGGCTAAACTTTCTTGGAAAAATGTATTTTATGTAAACCATGTTTGCTATTAATTCATTCAGGGCTAAAATATGTTCATTGTCTTCTAATGAAAGAAGGGTTCCTTTCGCCGTAGTCGGGAGCCTAGCCTTTAACTAGTAAGTACTGTATTTACTGGGTTTTTGAGGGGGGGGGTGTCTTTCGCTGGAAATCTCGCCTCCTACTTTGAAAATACCCGTGAAACCGGTTCAATTCGTCACAGCCAGCACTCCTGCAGAGAGTTGGGTTGTACTTGCAGTGCATACAGTACACGCGTTATGCTCTTCGTTAATGTTTGTGAAGTTTTTTTAATCTCTGAGCCATACTGATTCTTCTGGAAGCCAGTTTCCGCCAGGGAGTAAAAAAAAACACACTATGGTATTCTCTCCAATGCAGTGCAGTTAAAAACATACCTCTGATGCTGCTCCTAAATGAATATCGTTTAAGACCATCAGAAGCTTTATGCTCCTTTTCTTTTTTCCAGTGGATTGAACAGGGAGAGGCATTTCATGATGTACTTTTCACTGATGAAACAACAGTGGCTCTGGAACAGTTTTCAACCAAGTCGTTTTATAAAAAGGGGAGATATGTACACGTTACTGAAGCTAAAAGTTTAGCCTTTGTCACTAATGTAAACACTAAATAAAGACATATAGAAATCCCATTTTTAGGATCAGAGTCTTACATGTGGTTATTTCGAAAACGTTTGTACGTGCTCCTTCTTACCATGTTACTGTTTACCGTTCCTGACCATATTAAGTTTAAGTGCCTGTGGGCACTTTTCCTGTCCGTGGGGGGTGGACCGTCTTTCATTAGAAGGTTAGTCTGTTCTACTCTGAGAACGTAGAGGCGGTGGGAAGTGCCCGCGGTCATTTAATTAGTATTAAAATCTTAGTTATCTTTCTAGTTCACAGGTTTGCATGCATAATTTAATTTTGAAAGCCACTGAGACATCAGGTACTACTGTTGTATTTATGAAAAAGAAACAAAACAAAAAACATACTAACAACTGTGCCATCCTACTCCTTAGTTAATACATTTTATTCATAAACAGTTAACATTGTTAGCAAAATATTTTGAATTATATTTAACCCTATTTTTTCTTTAGTTTTGTATTTAACTTATTATATGATAGTCAGACTTAATGTATATTAATGTATATTTGAACAATGAAAATATATTTTTACAAGATTTTACATTAAGCACTTAAAATTAATATGGTTAATAATAGTAAACTGTAACATGCTGTTACAAGATCGGTTAACTGCGAAGAAAATCCTTTCAGAGAAAATGTTTCAGGTGTGAAGAACAAACCTGTTCCCACACACCCTGCCCCCACTACCATCAGAATATACACAAACATTTTAGCGTTTCATTCTGAGCAGAAGACCCTCACACCTGAAGAGTGCTGGCTGTGACGAATTAAACCGGTTTTACAGGTTTCAATCACAGATTGGGACTCAGTAAAGTAACACACAGCGCCACTGGATTTGATAATACTGTACCTAACCAAAATCCGCAATATGGAAACAGAACCTAATTGTTGATAGATGATGTACTCGTAACATTTTTTCAAGACGAACTACAACATTTAAAAAATGACTTGTATGTACTTGATATCTCTAATCAATCCACGGGTTCCAGCACAAAACGAAAGTAAAACGCATACCGTTTTGCGCTTCTTATTAGTTGCTCAAAAGTAATTTGACCGTATGAAATGCATAATATAAACCTAGAAACATATACGTGAGCAGCACTGTAGTATCGGTGTTAAGACATACCTCTCAAATACTGTAAATCAAGTTAAAAATATCTCAAGACCGATTCTGGTCGTAATGAAACCATGTTTCGTGTATGTTTTCTTTTTCATCTTGAAATAACTCATTTCTAAATACCCTTTTCACTGTTAACATCTTGTAGCAACTTTGCGACAAAATATACACTCTGACAGTTCATCCTGCTACCAACATTAAATAAAACAAATCTTAAGATTTCTATATTTATGTCTTTATTTAGTGGTTTCATTCGAAGCTTACAATGTTTAGGGAGAAATGGAATACTGGTGTGTGTTTTTTTCTTTAAAGTACCGAGACCAGCCATATACTGTATGTTTATGTTAAGATTTCCCTTCAGTGGTAAAATTAGATATGAATATTCAATACTTAAACGGGCACAGTTAAGACATTAAATATACATATACATATTGTATACAGTACAGTTTGCATACGGTAATATGTTTATGTTACGCGATTAAAAAATAAATAAATAAAACTGAAAGGTCCAGCACTAGCTGGATTCGAACAAACAACCTGCCAGTTGGTAGTCACACACATAGACTAGTAGGCTACAAGACAGCTCGCATAAGCAGGCAGGCGAAACAGTCCTGCCGCAGTACACGGATATAATCATACCGTTATTAAATTCTTGAGATACGCGATTCCATATTATATTCCCTTTTAATCAAATTCTAAAAGTATGCTTGTTGACTCCGGTATCACGTTAGTTAAAGACTTCAAAGCTTACAATGTTTAGGGAGAAATGGAATACTGGTGTGTATTTTTTTCTTTTCATGATAGGTGTCGCATTTTAAATCATTTTCGTAGTTAGAAATTATGAAACGCCCTGTTAAAAGCAAGGAAGTTTTTATGCCCGTTGAAGTAAAACAAAATGCCTGACAAAGTATGGCTTGGACAGATTCCAAGTGCTTGTACAAATGTGCTAAAGAAATTATACTTTGAGTATACAGCTTGTCCAAAGTCATCCATTATTAATACTATTAGTAATATCTTCAGTAAAGGCTTTGATGCATAAATATTTCTGATAAAGGTAGGTTGTGTACTTTTGTCCAACTGAGCAATCTTGCTTTCATAAAATATACCAACATTTGAATGACTGATGATTAACATGCTGTAATACACAGTTCAAAATTAAAGGCTCAAATGCTGTACATGAGAGGTTAAGCTCCCCCTGGCGGTTTTACAAGACGACGCCGGATAGCTAGTCACGTGACACACGTGATACCGCGTGATACCCCGGTGGGCGTGTCGCGGTATGCCGTGAAATACCTCACCCATTTTGAATGGTTACAGGCAAGTTACAGGCAAGTGGGAACTTGTGTTTCAGTGAAACTAAGGCTGGTATGTGGTCTGATGGCCATATTTGATTTGTAGCAAAATTGACTATTTTTATAATTCTACTTCAATGAAATCTGCAGCAGTAGAAAGCTGAATCTAGGACAATGATTAAATCACATGTTCAAGAATTAGATCTGTTCAGGACGTGTCCATTTAGGTTTTGACAAAAACACATGCAACTCTATTCCTATTGTTATTGGAGTTATTGTCACGCCCTCTGCAGCCAGAGGGCGCTCCTTCTCTGTCCTGTCCCTAGTTTCCGGTCTGCTGTCCTTCCTGTCCCTCTCTTTCCCTTGGGCTATATATTTCCGGGTCTTGCACTCTGTCCTCGCTCAGCATTGACGTTCGGATGTCCTGAGACCCGCCTAGCACCAGGGCGCCCCACGTCCGCTCCCTGAGGGCATAGGTTTCTATACGGCATTCCTGAACTCTTTGCACTAATGAGCCCGGGCCTTTTTCCCGTCTCGCCGCTATGCATATGGGTCTTTTTCCGCTCTCCTTCTCCCCACGGTTAGTCCCTTTGGACGTCCATGACAGAATGCTGAGCCACCTAGTGACCCCGCGAGCGGCGCTTTTTTTTTTGTCTTGCCGCAGTTTTTTTTTTGTTCTCTGGGCTGTTTTTTTTTTCAGTTCCTCTATTCTAATCTCTGGATATCACTCCGATCTTCCGTGCCTGTGAGCGGGTCCTGTACCTGGCTTTCCTCGGGTAGATCACTCCGATATCAGTGATTGAATGTTGAGCTGGCTTGCCTATTCTTATTACTGGATATCACTCCGAGCTTCTGTGTCTGGAGCGGGTTCTCGTGCCTGGCTCTTCCTGGTCTTGCTCTCTCCGATATCAGTGATAGAATGGTAAGCTTTCTGCCGTTCCTCCATTCTTTTCGCTGGATATCACTCCGGGCATCTGTGTCTATGAGCGGACTTCGGTCTGGCTTTCCTCAGGTTGTCCACTCCGATATCAGCGTTAGAATGTGAACGTGCCAATTGCCCAGTCTGCGGTATTTTTCCCCGGGGTTTTTGTGTTTTTTTCTTGTTTTTTGCCTTTTGTTTTGATTTTTTTTTCTTCCTGGTTTCCCCTCCTTTTTGTTCCCCCCTGCTCCCTGTGTCTCGGAACTTTGGTTCCTATGTTTTTTGTGGTTTGTCTCCCTGGCCTTTCCCAGGTTTTTGTCTGTTGTGTTTGTGCTTGTGTACTTTTTTGTTTTAAGTCTCCGGAGCTCTTCTCTACCCCCCCCTTCCTCCACCCAATAAAGGTTTATACCCCGGAGGAAGGGGTAGCTCTCAGCCGTGGATTCCCGGAGGTTTCCTTTCAGTTAAATGAGGTTTTTCCTCCCCCCAGTGCTGGGCAGCTCATTTATTTGTATGGGCGTCGGGAGCCGCCCATGAAGGGGGGGGTACTGTCACGCCCTCTGCAGCCAGAGGGCGCTCCTTCTCTGTCCTGTCCCTAGTTTCCGGTCTGCTGTCCTTCCTGTCCCTCTCTTTCCCTTGGGCTATATATTTC
>NC_090711.1:21475228-21477728 GCF_040954835.1 Lepisosteus oculatus | reverse complement strand
CCCTAACCCTAACCCTAACCCTAACCCTAACCCTAACCCTAACCCTAACCCTAACCCTAACCCTAACCCTAACCCTAACCCTAACCCTAACCCTAACCCTAACCCTAACCCTAACCCTAACCCTAACCCTAACCCTAACCCTAACCCTAACCCTAACCCTAACCCTAACCCTAACCCTAACCCTAACCCTAACCCTAACCCTAACCCTAACCCTAACCCTAACCCTAACCCTAACCCTAACCTAACCCTAACCCTAACCCTAACCCTAACCCTAACCCTAACCCTAACCCTAACCCTAACCCTAACCCTAACCCTAACCCTAACCCTAACCCTAACCCTAACCCTAACCCTAACCCTAACCCTAACCCTAACCCTAACCCTAACCCTAACCCTAACCCTAACCCTAACCCTAACCCTAACCCTAACCCTAACCCTAACCCTAACCTAACCCTAACCCTAACCCTAACCCTAACCCTAACCCTAACCCTAACCCTAACCCTAACCCTAACCCTAACCCTAACCTAACCCTAACCCTAACCCTAACCCTAACCCTAACCCTAACCCTAACCCTAACCCTAACCCTAACCCTAACCCTAACCCTAACCCTAACCCTAACCCTAACCCTAACCCTAACCCTAACCCTAACCCTAACCCTAACCCTAACCCTAACCCTAACCCTAACCCTAACCCTAACCCTAACCCTAACCCTAACCCTAACCCTAACCCTAACCCTAACCCTAACCCTAACCCTAACCCTAACCCTAACCCTAACCCTAACCCTAACCCTAACCCTAACCCTAACCCTAACCCTAACCCTAACCCTAACCCTAACCCTAACCCTAACCCTAACCCTAACCCTAACCCTAACCCTAACCCTAACCCTAACCCTAACCCTAACCCTAACCCTAACCCTAACCCTAACCCTAACCCTAACCCTAACCCTAACCCTAACCCTAACCCTAACCCTAACCCTAACCCTAACCCTAACCCTAACCCTAACCCTAACCCTAACCCTAACCCTAACCCTAACCCTAACCCTAACCCTAACCCTAACCCTAACCCTAACCCTAACCCTAACCCTAACCCTAACCCTAACCCTAACCCTAACCCTAACCCTAACCCTAACCCTAACCCTAACCCTAACCCTAACCCTAACCCTAACCCTAACCCTAACCCTAACCCTAACCCTAACCCTAACCCTAACCCTAACCCTAACCCTAACCCTAACCCTAACCCTAACCCTAACCCTAACCCTAACCTAACCCTAACCCTAACCCTAACCCTAACCCTAACCCTAACCCTAACCCTAACCCTAACCCTAACCCTAACCCTAACCCTAACCCTAACCCTAACCCTAACCCTAACCCTAACCCTAACCCTAACCCTAACCCTAACCCTAACCCTAACCCTAACCCTAACCCTAACCCTAACCCTAACCCTAACCCTAACCCTAACCTAACCCTAACCCTAACCCTAACCCTAACCCTAACCCTAACCCTAACCCTAACCCTAACCCTAACCCTAACCCTAACCCTAACCTAACCCTAACCCTAACCCTAACCCTAACCCTAACCCTAACCCTAACCCTAACCCTAACCCTAACCCTAACCCTAACCCTAACCCTAACCCTAACCTAACCCTAACCCTAACCCTAACCCTAACCCTAACCCTAACCCTAACCCTAACCCTAACCCTAACCCTAACCCTAACCCTAACCCTAACCCTAACCCTAACCCTAACCCTAACCCTAACCCTAACCCTAACCCTAACCCTAACCCTAACCCTAACCCTAACCCTAACCCTAACCCTAACCCTAACCCTAACCCTAACCCTAACCCTAACCCTAACCCTAACCCTAACCCTAACCCTAACCCTAACCCTAACCCTAACCCTAACCCTAACCCTAACCCTAACCCTAACCCTAACCCTAACCCTAACCCTAACCCTAACCCTAACCCTAACCCTAACCCTAACCCTAACCCTAACCCTAACCCTAACCCTAACCCTAACCCTAACCCTAACCCTAACCCTAACCCTAACCCTAACCCTAACCCTAACCTAACCCTAACCCTAACCCTAACCCTAACCCTAACCCTAACCCTAACCCTAACCCTAACCCTAACCCTAACCCTAACCCTAACCCTAACCCTAACCCTAACCCTAACCCTAACCCTAACCCTAACCCTAACCCTAACCCTAACCCTAACCCTAACCCTAACCCTAACCCTAACCCTAACCCTAACCCTAACCCTAACCCTAACCCTAACCCTAACCCTAACCCTAACCCTAACCCTAACCCTAACCCTAACCCTAACCCTCCTAACACCTAACCCTAACCCTAACCCTAACCCTAACCCTAACCCTAACCCTAACCCTAACCCTAACCCTAACCCTAACCCTAACCCTAACCCTAACCCTAACCCTAACCCTAACCTAACCCTAACCCTAACCCTAACCCTAACCCTAACCCTAACCCTAACCCTAACCCTAACCTAACCCT